>NC_043002.1:15705771-15725771 GCF_006345805.1 Octopus sinensis
TCCATGACAAGTAAAGTGTAGAAAAGGAAGCCAGGGCTATCAAAAACATTAAAGCGGACCCTAAGTCCTTCTATAGATATGCGAAAGAATCTGCTACAGTGCGCTACAAAATAGGACCGCTACTAGATGAAAACGACTCACCAACTGTTGACCCCCAGAGAATCATTGAATTACTGAATGCACAATACAAGAGTGCTTTCAACATACCGCTGGGGAAGCTACGAGTGAATGTGCCGGATAGGTTCTTTGATCACGAAAACACGCATTGTGAAATGGCAACTATTGATAACATCAACATAGAGGAAACTGATGTGATATCAGCCATTGAAGAGCTGAGCTCGAACTCGGCAACGGGATTCTCTACAATTCTAATGATGGATTCTCTACAATTCTAAAGAAATGTAAAAGAGTTCGAGATAGACCGCTTCAAATCCTTTTCCATGAGTTTCTCAGGATGGGGAAACTCCCCAAAAATCTTAAAGAAGGAATAATATGACCTATCCTTAAGGGAGGAAGCAGGGCAGAGGCTAGGAATTATAGACCTGTCTCCTTAACCTCCCACGTCAGTAACGTCATGGAGCGCATTGTCAGGAGAAGACTGATTCAGTTACTTGAGGATAATGACCTGCTCTCTGATACCCAACATATCTTTCACCCGGGAATGAGCTGTCTTACACAGATTCTGTGACACTATGACTAAGTGCTGAAGCAATTAATGAACTGCTCAAAAGTGGATGTGGTATACTTTTGCAATCCAAGAACAGGAAATATGAACGAACAACCTGATGCCCTAACGAATAGTGATGCGGGAAAAGCCTTAAAATGTGACAACCTATGCAGACTTTGTGGAGATCACACTGAATATATCACCCACATCATAAGCAGTTCTCCGAAAACGGCATAACTGTATTATCTAGCCATAAGTTATGACGTTGTACCTAGGACACACTCTATAATGAAATCCGTCGTAAGGTTATACCCGGGGACAGAGAAATAAGAAACCACAGTAGTGTAGAAAATATATCCATAATAAAACTGATAATAATAAAAAGGAATAATAAAAAGGAATACTGGTGGAATCTACCAGTAATGACCTCAATAAAATGTAAGCACAACAGACCTGATATTATGATTTAGGATAGAGAAGAGAGACTGTGCACAGTTGTGGAAATTAGCTTCCCAGCAGATGTTAACATAATGCTGAAAATCAGTGAAAAAAAGAGAACTTACGCTGAACTATTGAGAATTCTGCAGTTTCTCTAAACATACTACATAGGTATATGTGTGTGAATATATGTGTATATGTGTGTGTATGCATATATATATATATACTATATATATATATATATAATATATATATATATATATATATATATTATATATATATATATATATATATATATATATGTGTGTGTGGTGTGTGTGTGTGTGTGTGTGTGTGTGTGTATTTATATACACACACACATAATCATATATATGATCATGTCTAGATATGCAACTGTAAGCATGACATAAAACAAAACATGCAAATCTGCTCATTATCACACATACATGCATATATACATATATATATGTATATACTGTGGAGGCTCTGGCAGGGGATGGTGGTGATCCCTGCTGTACTCTCTCACCACAACTTTCTCTCACACTTACTTCCTTTTTCTGTTGTACCTGTATTTCAAAGGGCCGGCCTTGTCACTCTCTGTGTCACGCTGAATATCCCCGAGAACTACGTTAAGGGTACACGTGTATGTGGAGTGCTCAGCCACTTACACGTTAATTTCACGAGCAGGCTGCTCCGTTGATTCGGATCAACCGGAACCCTCGTCGTCGTAACCGACGGAGTGCTTCCATCCCCATATATACTAACAAAAATACGCTGTTGTTGATGTTGAAATTCCAATGAAGTCGCCATGGATCTAGGTTAAAAAGTGGTACTTTCTCTATTGGCAAGAAATCTTGAAATAAACTGAATAATGATATGCATACATTCATGCATACTTGCATAGTTATCTGTAAATTAATGCAATAAATTTTTCGCTGATAATCCGTTATTCTTGAGTAATCCACTTAGAACACCTACTACTGTGCTTCAAATGACCATCATTGTGAAACGCACTACAAGTGTTCAGTAGCCAATAACTAGTAATACTACTCAACATTTAAATTGTTTAGCAACTATAAATGGATACAGATTAGATCATGATGATCTAAGTGGAGATCTAAGCAAATATTTATTTGTACACACTATTACTACACACAGACACAGGTTCACACACTCAAACACACATACAGAGAAACACACATATACACTCATACACTCCCATATATATATATATGTATATATATAGGTCTATATATATATATATATATATATATATATATATATATATAGATATATATATATATAATATATATAATATATATATATATATATATATATATATATATATATACATTCATGTAGATATATAAATATACGTATTTCATATGTACTTGGATACACATGTACATATATATATATCCATATATATATATATAATATATATATATATATAATATATATATATATATATATATATATATATATATATATATATATATGTATGTATGTATGTATGTATGTATGTATGTATACACACACTCATATACACACATATAAGTACACGCACAGTCGCAAAAGCGCACATACATACATGTGTGTACATATTTGAGTTAAATGGCGAAAAGTCTATGTAATTTTAACATAGGTTTCTGGAAGTAAATTGTTAAATGGACCTTTTAATGATTTTAATAGATAAATAGATTAGTTTAATGCCATTTTAATTAAATAGCGTATGATTTCTATTGTTTAGCGGAAAAATGAAATAAGATTAAATAGAAGAAATTTCAGGCAATGCTTGTGCTGCTATTTGTTCTATATACTGTTTGCCAGAGAACTTTTCTTAGCGTCATTAATCCGTTCAATACACTTGGCGCAAATTTAAGGCTTGTGGGAACCGGTCAAGTTTTGTTTGTAATGTTTATATGAACATGGTGGCGAGCGCAACGTATCTTTATAGTACTTCATATGAGACAATAATATAGAAAAATAAGCGCTAGTTAATGTAGGAATTTTTGTGCTTTGTTAAATAGTTAATATGATTCTCCCACGTCATAATATTTTGTCCTTGTTCACTTCTTCACAAATTATACACGTACACTAATTCAGGCGCAGGAGTGGTTGTGTGGTAAGTAGCTACTTTACCAACCACATGGTTCCGGGTTCAGTGTCTTCTACTAATCCTCGGGCCGACCAAAGCCATGTGAGTGGATTTGGTAGACGGAAACTGAAAGAAGCCCGTCGTGTATATGTATATATATATATATATATATATATGTGTGTGTGTGTGTGTGTGTGTGTGTGTGTGTGTGTGTGTGTCTGTGTGTCTGTGTTTGTCCCCCTAGCATTGCTTGACAACCGATGCTGGTGTGTTTATGTCCCCGTTACTTAGCGGTTCGGCAAAAGAGACCGATAGATTAAGTACTGGGCTTACAAAAAAGAATAAGTACCGGGGTCGAGTTGCTCGATTAAAGGCGGTGCCCCAGCATGGCCGCAGTCAAATGACTGAAACAAGTAAAAGAAGAAAAGATAAAAAAAAAGAAAGACATAAACTGTTACAGACACTTACAAATACACGCACAGTGATATAAGTTTACATACAATGACATTTCTGTCTATCTGATTATAATACATTGTTAGATGAGGCTATATCTCAGCGTCAGAATGTGTGTGAGTCAGTGTTATTCATGCGTATAAAGTGACGTAAACTAATAAAGTGTACTGGAAACGTATTAATTGCATTGAGAGAAATATTACTGTCGCTTTTGTGCAACACTCAAAAATTGTTATATCATTTACTTTATAAATTTACATAAAGGCTAGACTTGTTGTATGTATGAATGTAACTCTGTGTATGTGTGAGTGAGTTGAGTGCCTGTGTGTACATATGCACATATATTGGGTCGTCCGGAAAGTTCGTGCCGATTTATTGTAGCTGATTTTCGACTTAATTTAGAACATGGTTGCGTCCATAAAATAGGATTTGACTACACCGCCATTTAGAGCACAGTTTAAGCTATCCTTTCGTGGAAGAAGGTTTATGTTCCTATAACCTGTGTTAATTCTGTAACCCTTTAAAATGGAAGACACGAAAGTTCATTTTCGGCACTTGATGCTTTGGGAAACAGTCAAAAGTTGCTGCAGCTCGGCTGGGATGTGTTACCTCACCCTCCATATTCATCAGGTATTGCTCCTTCGGATTTCCACTAATTCAGGTCTCTGCAAAGTAGTCTTAATGGTAAAAATTTCAATTCCTTGGATGATGTAAAAATATACCTTGATGAATTCTTTGCCATGAAACCACCTCAATTCTGGGAAGAGGGTATTTTCAAGGTAAAGGAAAGATGGAGACGCATTGTGCCACAAAATAGTTCATATTTCGTTGATTAAAAATGTAATGGCAAGTATTTATTGACCATTTTCTTTCCTTTAAAAATCGGCATGAACTTTCCGGACAACCCAATACATTGCTAGTCATGGAACGGTGTTATATGATTCAATTCAGCAAACATGCAAGAAATGTCTCTATAAGATACTCCAATTCTTTTTTAAACCGAAGAAGTCCATGCAATTTATTACTACAACACCAACTGGTAATATGTTTAGCTCTGGAAAGCCAAAAATCAATTTTCCACTGAAAACTTTTTCTACTTTACTTTCCACTAAAACAATAAAGATTAATGCAAATTTTTCCCCTGCTGAGATTTCTTCATTTACTGTTTCTTAGTCTTACATAAGACAACGTGTAAAAGATAAACCATGCTGAAGAACGTCTGCAATCACATTTTCTACAGACACACATACACACACAAAAATGTATATCAATATGCATATGTTTATATAGGCATCTGTATATATAAAAGGCAGGGCGTGCGTGTGTGTGTGTGCGTGTGCGTGAATGTAATTTAATTATTCACGTCCACAAACTAGCACGAATGTCGCTCCAGTTTTAGGAGGACATTCGTCATGATCTTAGCTGTATTTCCGTTAACTTATTTTTCCCAGAAGCACCAGGGCATAGTAGTAAAAATAAATTTTCAACCAAAACTTTTCACAAGTTTCAAATCGGAGAACTTACTATTGTCCGCAATCAGGAGTTAAGTCCCCTTCTAGCGACGAGTAAGTTTTTGTTAAGACTTTCATTGTTTTTTTTTACGTCGAGGAAAAAGTGTTTTGTTGATATACAGGCAACACACACACACATATGTATGCAATAGGTGTACGTACGTGACCGCGTGTGTACCGTTGGCGACTTTTTTCCTCTGTCTTCCCTTCTCTGGATCTTTCCTTACATATATATATGTAAAAGGCAGGACGTGTGTGTGTGTGTGTGTGTATGTGTGTGTGTGTGTGCGTGATTGTAATTTAATTATTCACGTCCACAAACTAGCACGAATGTGTATATATTATATATATATATATATATATATATATATATCTATATATATATATATATATAATATATATTATATATATATATATATATATATATATAATATATATATATATATATATGTATATGTATATATTATATATATATATTATATATATATATTATATATATATATATATATATATCTATATATATATATATACATGAATACACCAATTTCAACGGATTTTGCCCAAATTTGACGTTGATGTTACTTAGTTTGGTTGGAAATAAGGAACATGTTTATCATCATAATCCTAACTTAATCCCAGGCAAAGTCGGGTTATACTGCTAGTACTTGTATATAGACGCGAGTGAATTTGTCTTTCTATGTATCCTGATGCGCTTGAAATATTTAAAAATATTATTCAAACAAATATTTTGCCCTTAGGGTATTTCAATTTCGATGATTCGTCTTCTGTGTCAACAAAGATCATCAAACAAAATTCTTGAGAAGTGTTATGTTCAGGCTGTGAACGTTGGGCTAGCTATACTGAAACACACTAAATATTTTCCCACATAATTCAAAAAGCAAACAAATGCTAAAAATAAAAATGATTTCAACAGAATATCAAAGGTACAGATATAATGGTATTCCTATAAGTTAATGGGAATTAATAAAATCAGGAATATAAATAAGTAGAAATTGCCAAAGCCTTGGGAAACTTTAAAATGTTCGTAATTTCAGTAAAGAAGCTGAAAATATTTAAGTATACTATCGAAATTCTTTTTATAGACCAAAAAGATTCATACCGCCAAAATTCTTGCATTCTCTTATAGTCCTTTTTCAATCCCCCTGAGACCAAATCAACCTTATGTGCGTAAAACTAGGCACATACTGTCTATATATACACTCTTGATATGTATAAGCTAAATTTGAAACTTTGCTCGACCGTGGTGTTGTAGGCAGTGCGGTTGGTGTCTTTCTCTACTGACTGGTGTCATTAGAAGGCCAGAAATTGAAACTGATGTGGTCATAGGAAATAGCCGAGAGCCACCACTTCTGGCTGTTTTCGGATGTAGGGCCAGGAAATCTGCTGCCAGATCTATGGCCTTCTCGCAGCACCCATCCTCAACCTGAGTTTGGTGGAATTCTCCAACAGCTACACATAGCCATTTAAATTGAGCTTAAGGTTCGGATGAAAGATGACAGGCCGTATTCCAGCGTGCTGACGGAGACAGATTCGAATGCTATGCAGTGATATACATTTAGAGAATGCTGGAAATTCTAGATTCAAACTTTGTAAATGGCAATCGACAAATTGAACAGCATCACATAGTAACAACAACTACATTTCTACATCCAGAATGCGGACCCAGTATAGTAATAACTTATGTTTCAATGACGCACAAATTTTCAATAATCTGCCAAACATCGTCATTGATCTCTGAGGAGTACAAGTGGAGTAATTACAGAAGGTTTGTACACATTTTTATCTGAAATACAGGCTGAGAGCATATAATGAAACGAGATATAAAAAATAGCAACTCCATCAAGAAGTCTAGTACAACAAATACAAACAACGCCGATTATATTAAAGGCAATACCATAGTATGCCAATAACCTCTGGCTGAAACCTGCAATTACTTTTATTTGGTTATTTCTGCAGATATTCTATAGAACTTATACCCAGCAATGATTTTTGCTACAACGCTTCGTATCTCGACGTCAGATGTAAACAAACAATGAGATCGGTGACAAATATGGGTAATGAGTAAATATGCCATACTGGTTATGATTTCTATAGAATATCTGGAGAAATAACCTCAAGAATATTATGTATCAATACTGACGCAGTAGAATGTGGCACTGACTTAGGACATTTCGTATACTTTATCGTATATCATGCTTGCATACGTATGAACCGTGTACCCACAAACTATTTGTGAAACCTGTAATATATATATATATATATATATATATGGGGGTATATATTTACATCTAAAGTTCTATCTATTTATCTATCTACCAATCTCTATCAGTCTATATGTATACACATATACATTCACACGCACGCACATATAGATGCGTATGGATATGTATATGAGCATATATATATATATGAATACTCAAATTCAGATACATAACGTGTGCAACCGATTTTCTTGTGTATATATGTTTATCTAAATATGTTCGTGGTATCTTAATAAATACATTAATTCACTACTTTAAAGCTATTACAAACGTTATATAATGGCGTTATTGCCAGGTCCGGGCAATCAAGCCATAGAAAGCTGTTTCTCTTGTATCTTCTGCTCAGAAGAGATTATTTTCTTTTCACCGGCGGTGTATCTTATTGTTTTTGCGTTTATTATTGATAGCGATAACAGCACCGCACTTGCGACAGCAAACGAAGTGGAGCGATAAGCGTACTATTGTATCAGAATCTTCAAGTCTTGTATGTGACACTCTATAACTGTATCATTCAAGAAATACATACACACTTACACAGAAACATGCATATACAAGCATAATTCTTTTCTTGGATTCAAGCATACGCCTGCAGACAAGATGCAGCGCTACCGTTATTATATATGTGTGTGAATGTATGCATGTATACATATATATATATATATATATATATATATATATTATATATATATATTATATATATATATATATATATATATATATATATATATATAATATATATATTCATGTATATATGTGTATGTATATCTGTGTGCGTGTGTGTGTATAGATATGTATATGTATATACTTATATCAGAGAAAGTAACGATTAATGAAATCCAGGCGAATATTTCAGTCAGTACACCATGCTAACTTAATTTCCCATAATATTAATTGTTGTGTTCTTGCCCTATTAATTCTGTCACCTTTCAATTGAATTACTTCTTGTGAAACCAACCGATCGTTCATTTCATAACTAGTGTATCCATTTTAATACTTAATGAATCTAATTTAATATCAATTAAACTGTAGATGACTCAATATTAACTGGGCTTGATTACTGAGGTGTGCATAATTTTATTCTCTGCTTTCATTCTAAGCCCAACCGTGGTGCTTTCTTTATTCATTACTGTTCCTTTCAAATCACTCCTATATGCTAATGTTTCTTTAAACTACGATTCTTCCCTTAAATGGTATTTCCAAATTTATAGCAATAAATAAATTGATGTATCTGAAATCTGGTTTATGTCTAACTTGCTTCGCCTCCTGCACATTTGTATATAATTAACTGGCGGGTTTTCTAATAGATCAGGAGAGTAATCTATTATGTTCCTTAACTTCGTTTCTGTCTACTGAAAGATGGTCTGTATAATGCGAACACTTGCTATTTACTTTATTTTCCTAGTGTTCTGGAGTCTAATATTTCTCATTATATTTGATGGATATAGTGGATGCTCCACTATTGCAAATTTATTTGATCTTACTAGATGGCTGATAGTAACATCATCATTAAATTATTGTATGAATTAATATAATTTTATACATAAAAACAATTATGAAAATTGATGAAACTTTTCCAGTTGCTGTTGAAACGATTGTAACTATTCATAAAATTAGGTAACACCATCATATTTATCCTTTCATTATTTACTATACATGTGTATATGCGAATACGCATGTGGATGTGAATATATGTATGCACACACACACGCACAGAGGGAGACACACACGTGTGAGGGCGTATATATATATATGTATATATATGTATATATATTATATATATATATACATATTAGTGTGTTTGTGTAGGTGTGCGTATCTGTGTGTCTGTGTGAATACTCTTTTGGGAAAGATAGTAGAGCTTTTAGGAAGATTTATGTTCGACATTGGAATGCTCAAGATATCTCAGGTAAAATCAAAAACTGACGTGTATAAATCACCTGTGCTAATGATTAGCTGAACAATTTCACAGCTAAATATGAAAACTTGCGTTGGGTGATAAGATAGCTATATCTGGGAAATGTGTAGAATATCCAGTATAGAGGTTTTCTTGATCAAGTCTCAGGTACGATGGTGTGAGCAGATCCTTTACATAAACAGATGCCTAATGCCAAGGCATATCTTTTATGGTTAACTTGTAAAATCCCGGCGAAATGTCGGCTGGGCACCACTACGGTAGGATAAATTTAAGGAGATAATCTGTAACGCTTGAGTATTAGGAAAGCAAACGTTGAGAAGGCTCAGGAGTGGCTGTGTAGTAAGTAGCTTGCTTACCAACCATATGGTTCCGGGTTCAGTCCCACTGCGTGGTATCTTGGGCAAGTGTCTTCTACTATAGTCTCGGGCCTACGAAAGCCTTGCGAGTGGATTTGGTAGGCGGAAACTGAAAGAAGCCCGTCGTATATATATATATATATATATATATATATATATATATATATATATATGTATATGTATATATATATATATATAGATGAAAGCACTCCGTCGGTAACGACGACGAGGGCTCCGGGTGATCCAAATCAACGGAACAGCCTGCTCGTGAAATTAACGTGTAAGTGGCTGAGCACTCCACAGACACGTGTACCCTTAACGTAGTCCTCGGGGATATTCAGCGTGACACTGAGAGTGACAAGGCCGGCCCTTTGAAATACAAGGTACAACACAAACAGGAAGTAAGAGTGAGAGAAAGTTCTGGTGAAAGAGTACAGCAGGGATCACCACCATCCCCTGCCGGAGCCTCGTGGAGCTTTAGGTGTTTTCGCTCAATAAACACTCACAACGCCCGGTCTGGGAATCGAAACCGCGATCATATGACCGCGAGTCCGCTGCCCTAACCACTGGGCCATTGCGCCTCCACATATATATATATAATATATATATTTATTTTATAGAAGGAGCTTCTACAGGACTAGAACTGTTTCATTCAAAAGAAATCATCAGGAAGCTTCCTGATGATTTCTTTTGAATGAAACAGTTCTAGTCCTGTAGAAGCTCCTTCTATAAAATAAATTAATTTACTCTGCTATGTATTGAGTACCTTATTTACTGTGGTTAACCCCGACTCAACGCGGGACCTACATATATAATATATATATATATATATATACATACATATGTGTGTGTTTGTGTGTCTGTGTCCCCCCACATCGCTTGACAACCGTTGCTGGTGTGTTTACGTCTCCATAACTTAGCGGTTCGGCAAAAGAGACCGATAGAATAAATACTAGGCTTGCAAAGAATAAGTCCTGGGGGTCGATTTCCTCGACTAAAGGCGGTGCTCCAGCATGGCCGCAGTCAAATGTCTGAAACATGTAAAAGAGTAAAGAGTAACCTGTCGAGAAACCGCGCAGACTGGGGGAGAGAATGCGTTTTCTCGATTGAACATTTCGAAATCAAAGAGGTACAGCATGAAGGGCAGTTACGGGAAGAGAGGAAAATATATCAATATAACTGTAGTCTTCCTGCAAACCATCGTCGTCTACATTTTGATATCATAGATACATCAGCTACTGGTTTAATAAGCCATGCTCATGCTCATATCCATATTGTTTTTGTGGCGTGGAGAGTAGCATTAGGAGTCAGTGGCGGCATATGGCCTAGTGGTTAGAGCAGTGGACTCGCGGTCGAGGGATCGCGGGTTCGAATCTCAGACCGGGCGATGTGTGTGTTTATGAGCGAAAACACCTATGCTCCACGCGGCTCTGGCAGAAGGTAATGGCGAAAGTGTGCTGACTCTTTCGCCACACATTTCTCTCACTCTTTCCTCCTGCATCTTGCAGCTCATCTGGTGGGGAACCCATACTTCCAGAAACCGAGAAACCTGCCCTTATGAGCCAGGCATGGCTGGAGAATGAACATTAGGTGTCACTGGGTAAAATGAATGAATTATAGACATTGGTGAATGTTAGAAATAACAATGTGAGTCCGTTTGGTGGACAGTTTTTTCATTCTCCCCGCTGCACACGCACACACACGCATACACACACATCGTCGTCTATGAAGGGACCGCCCGTCATATGCATACCTATACATGTGTGTGAAGGTGCGTTGCTCGGTGCTTAATGTGTTGCAATCTGGTCCATTACATATGTTCTTCAGCATAAAATTTCATTTCACTTTCCTCCGGGCCATTTACCATGCAAAAATTAGTAATCCTGGGACACACTAGTGTTCCGACTAAAGAAAATGGAGGGGGAATATTACACGCTACACAAATCAACGAAACCGGCCATATGAACCAAATGATTGGGAAGAGCAGTCTTCATTTCTTACTCTTTTAATATATATTTATTAATACGTGTGTGTGTATGTATATCTATATACATACACACACATTAAGGGAATGACATCATCAGTTTTGAAGTTACAATTTTATATCAAGTGAAAAGAGAAAGACAGAAAAAGACAGAAAAAACAGAAAAAAGAAGACGACAGAAAAAAGGAAAGAAAAAGAGAGAAAGAAGAATATTTAATGAAACAATTTGAGGTATATTTGCCACCTCAACATGGCTAACCACTAAGGGTGGGTGTTACTGTAGCTTGTAGCCCCAGGAGAACATCGTCTCAAACTGGCTTTAGGCACACCTTCTGTGCCCTTATGGTATATGCAAAGGGAGGTCATCCCTCTCTCGTCAACCTAAGTGATACGCACGGACTGCAGTTTCTAGGTATTGACCTGTCATCAGCGTACGACAATCACCGGTTTTCGGTGCATTGGGACCCCTTTCATCGAAAACCGGTGATTATCGTACCTGATGACAGGTCAATACCTAGAAACTGCAGTCTGTGCGTATCACATAGGTTGACGAGGGAAGGATGACCTCCCTTTGCAAATACCTTAGGGCACAGAACGTGTGCCTAAAGCCAGCTGGAGACGATGTTCTCCTTGGGCTACAAGCTACAGTAACACCCACCCTTAGTGGTTAGCCATGTTGAGATGGCAAATATACCTCACATTATCGTGCAGTTACTGTTTATACCTCGTTCAGAGATTTATTATTGCTTTAATGAAACAGTTTTGTATAAATTTGATGATATTCTCCTGTCATTTTATTCATTCTTCCAGGGCGTGATGTTATTAACCTGCAGACATATTTCTCTTCATACTTTCTGAAAAGTGAAAGTGAAGCAGATTCAGAATATTTTCTGAGAATATGCCGTTTCAAGTCTTCTTCAAAATTGCAGCCGATAGAAACGAAATGTTCAGCAAGTTCTGCCGAAGTAGTGTTATTGTGCCTGACGTAGAATCTGTGCCCATTAAACATTTTGTTTAATTGTTCTGTTGTACAACCAACATCGATTAAGCTGGGTTTCGTGCATTCTGCAGCGTACACCAAATGGGAATCTTTACATGTTCAACCTTCTGTATAAATCATAACCGTTTCTGTTATGATTTCTCATGGAATTCACTTCACTCATGTTGTTGCACGATGAACAAGGCCTACCTCACTTGCGGCTGTTCTTTAAAATACAGCGTGCAGATACTCCATTTTCGTTTTCTTGTAGTCAGATACAGAGGTCAATAATTCTCTTATATTCTTATACCATCTAAAGGCTACAATAGGCGGCTGAGGAAATATATGTTCGAAACGAGGATAGTTTTTCGCCACATGCTGGCAACTTTCATGCAATACTTTTGTAATACCAGCGAAATGTGGGTGCCAGCTAATCACTAAAGAAATTCTGTCATCTATTGTACTGGGTTTGCTAAAATTATACGCTTAAGTTTGACTATCTATGCTAATCTTAGCTATTTCATTTGCTATTTCCTTTATCGTGATTCACTGTAACCGCGTTTGACATAATTATATACAAAAGCATTTGCATGTTTCCAATAATCCCCTATGTCAGTACAAATCCGTTTTATCTTCAAAAATTAGGATTTCGGACTTGACCGAATAAGATGATGTGCATGATCGGAGCGGCGGTGGAGATAAATGTAGGATGACGTGGGCTTACAAAATAACTCTGTCACTATTCTGCCTCCAGAAAACTTGACTTTTGTGACCAAAAATTCAACGCTAGTCTTTCAAAAGCTAGACGTAAATTTTATGTTGGACTTAAAGCCATAGTTTCTAGCATAACAGTCACAGAAATGCAAGAAATCCATTAAACTATCCTGTGATCCTTCCCAGACAAAAAAATACATCATCAGTGAATCGTAACCAGAATATTGGTTCATGACCATGAAGGAATTTGAATGTCTTTAGTAACTGTCTCTCGAATATTTCGTTTCAAGCGGCTGCAATTTTGAAGAAAACTTGAAAGTGCATATTCTCAGAGTATTCTGAATCTGCTTCACTCTCACTTCTCAGAATTTATGACGCTGTTTGCTCTTGTTCATACTTTACGCTTAAATTTTTATAATTTTGAATTTTTATCACTTCTTATTTTTAACTTGACAAAGACAGACGTACTGTTGAAATAATAATAATAATAATAATAATATTAATAATATTAATAATAATATTAATAATTATCATTATCATTATCATTATCATTATTATTATTATATTATTATTATTATTATTATTATTATTATTATTATTATTAATATTATTACGATCATCATCATTGCCTTTGCAGAGCTTCTAGCGCTGGATATGTACTTCACGTGTCAGCTGTTCACTACCAGTGAATTAAGGTAACACCCCTTATTTTTCGAGCACCCTCCGGAGTATTCAAGTGATTTCAAGCACTGCTGTTTCCTGCAAGTGCTCTAATCTTATTGCAGCCCCTATTGGTTTCATGTACATCTGAAGTTCTTACTCAATTTTCCAGGTCTCATACATTTATTTGTACTAATACCACCTTTTTCAGCGACCACAACTGCTGAACATGCCAATCTAACCTGTCATATCTATCGACGTTGCTTTCTTCCTTATCGCATACATTTTTGTCAGCTGGGCATGCTACATCTATAATCTAGCATCATTTGCTTTCTTTCTCAATTAATACTATGTCCTATTTTCCTATTCTCTATCTCATGGTCGCACTGAATCATAAAATCCCATAGGATCACTGCATCATCGTTTCTGATGATGACTTCCTGTTTACGTTCGTACCACATCTTCCTCTGTCAAGTCCATACTTGTTGCAAAGTGTCCAATGGACAATCCTTGCTATATTGTCATGACGTCTGATATTCTTACTCCGGCTAGTGGCATACATTGGCTGGTAATATACCATACAATTTCACCATATTGTCGACAGATTCTGCACTTCTCACTTTGTGGCCTGTTGTCTGTTTTGTATTTGATGTAATTAATTCTTAGTAGTTGCTCTTGGGTAGTACGAATTATAGCATCCGTTCCTATTTTAAAGCACCTTTAGTCATCCACAGCCATCATTTTTCTGTTTGTCTTACATTCAACATCCCTATGAAATTGTCCATGCATCATTTTCTTTACCCACCTATTATCAGTTTCATTCATTCTCAAGTGCTTTACAGCGCTTTATCTTTGCCATCTTCCACCATCCTACACGTGTGTGACTTTCTTACTTCAATAATAGTGGTTCTGTGACATTTTTTACATGTCATGATATGTTGTTTTCTTTTGCTTTAAAGCTGTATTCCCATACAGTCAGTCATCTTCCCTATCGTTTTCTTCCTACATACCATCTGCCTGAGTCAATTTTGGGGTGGAGTATCCCATACCTAGTCAGCAAGTTCCTTATATTTCTGTCTAAGCTGTTTAGTTTGTCTGCTGTCCATGCGATTATACCTGCTCAATATCAAAGCAGTGAAACCGCCGCGGTATTGATAGCCTCAATCTTATTCCTCCCTTTTTATTTTGATTCAAGTATCAGTCTCAGTCTGCGCTAGTACTCCACCTAAAATTATTTTGCCGTTTCTTTCCCCGTCAATTTATCCATTTCCAATAACCTCAATAACATCTCTGCTTCATAACCTCCCCCGACAGTATCACTAGCGCGTCTATATATTTGATTTTTCCTTCTCTTCAAAACTAACACACCACACTTTTTCAATCAGAACTCTGATATCAATAATGAAAGTATACACCGTATCAACGAGGTAACTGGCTTGTGATTAATTTTTACGATAAAGTTTGAAGTCATCCATAAATAACAAGTGGTTGACTCTTTGTTGCCGGCTTTTGATTACATACCCAGCTTTGCTATCCCCACAATCATTGTTAGTGGTATCATGCACAGTACAAAGATCAGTGGGGACAGGCAGTTCTCCTGGAAGATGTCTCTCCTGATTTCTATTATCTCTAAGCTTCTACTATATGCCGTCAGTTCCGTCCTCCACTTCACTATGCTTTTTCCAGGCAATCGCTCAACATCAGAGCCAATACCAAATAGGTTCATACATTCCATAATCGAAGAATGTGGGATCATATCGTACGCCTTACTATAATCTATCCATGACATGGCTAAGTTAGTTTTCCTCCACTTGCAATGTCTAAGTACAGTTTTGTCTTCAACGAGTTGAACCTTGGTTCATCTACACTTACGCTTGCAAACTTTCTGCTCATGAGACAGGATTCCATTCCTTTTTTTTCTTTTTTCTCAGATGTTCGTACATTGACTCTGCGACTGTTCCCGTAATTCGCTACCGTATTGCCTTTTTCGATGTTTTTCAAGCACAGCACTGTCCTACCGATTGTTAACAACTATGGTGTTACTTGGTCGACATTTAATGTGTCAATTTGTGCAGCTATTCGCGCATGACATTCCCCGAATCTTTTAACCCAGTAGTCTTTAACTACCTCTGGTCCCAGGGCATACTAGTTGCCCATTTTTTGCTGATTATTATTATCATTATTATTTATATTTTTATTATTATTATTATTATTATTATTATTATTATTATTATTATTATATTATTATTATTATCATTATTATTATCATTATTATTTTCATAACCTCTATTTATCTGTCACAAGTTTGGCAAATATTCTCTTGTAAGATATAGAATTTTACAGTATTGAGATAGCGATATATAAATTCATGTTAGAGAAGTTCCCTTATTTCACACGATGATCGCCAGAACTGAATCATTGTAATCAAATTAATTGAGAAAAATACTATATTTTTTTAATATATCTTTTGCGGTTATGTTCTGAAGGGACATAATTAACTGACCTGAGAGGAATGGGGGAGGGGGGCTTGATGGAGTGAAAAGATGAAATATAACGGGAAAGTGTTTCATATTTCACAAGCGACAAGATAGCCAGTTGTTACACGCAGTTTAATCAAATATATGAAACAAATCTAATTTCCTACTATCCTTTCAAACGTAAGGGTTTATTACCCTGTTTATTGATTTTTTTCCCAGTTTCCACAAACAGAGTGAATGTATGTGTATGTAAGGGAAAGAGAGAGAGAAGCATAAAGACATACATACATACAGGCAGACAGATAGAATAACACACAAAATGATGCCGAGTAAAGGAAAGACAAAAATAAAGAGAGAGAGGGCCAGAGACAAACACTTTGCCGTACATACACAAATTCAGCTACCAAGACAAACGAAATAAAAATGAATGACTTTTTTTTCTTTCGGGAAAGAGAAACCATTATTCTATGACAGAAATAAATTGAACAGCAGAATGGGAGATTATTTAAAACGAAACATTATTGGAAAAACACAGGTAAACATGGTAAATTACAAAAATATTGGTAAAAGCAAATAATACTGCTGAAAATATGAACCTTGTGAGATTATATACAACATACATAAATAAGTAAATACTGAAATTTGGAAATATTTATTAAAGATTTCTATTGTACGTTATATGATTTTTCGAAACAACAGCGCGAAAATGTTTAAAATATCATACGGCTAATAAGACTCTTTTAATTCTCTATCTATCTATCTATATATCTATCTATCTATCTATCTATCTATCTATCTATCTATCTATCTATCTATCTATCTATCTATCTATCTATCTATCTATCTATATATCTATCTATCTACCTCTCCCTTTCTCCCCTCTCTCATTTACATAAAACTTTGCGGATATGTAAGTATTTAAATGTGGATACTTTGTGCGTGAAAGTATTGTGTTTATACAATTCTGATTCGATAATATGTATTCCTCGAAGGCGGCGAGCTGGCAGAAACGTTGGCGCGCCGGGCGAAATGCTTCGTGGTATGTCGTCTGTCATAACGTTATGAGTTCAAATTCCGCTGAGGTCGACTTTGCCTTTCATCATTTCGAGGTCGATTAAAATAAGTACCAGTCACGCACTGGGGTCGATATAATATACTTAATCCGTTTGTCTGTCCTTGTTTGTCCTCTCTGTGTTTAGCCCCTTGTGGGTAGTAAAGAAATAGGTATTTCGTCTGCTGTTACGTTCTGAGTTCAAATTCCACCGAAGTCGACTTTGCCTTTCATCCTTTCGGGGTCGATAAACTGAGTACCAGTTACGCACTGGGGCCGATATAATCGACTTAATCCGTTTTTCTGTCCTTATTTGTCCTCTCTGTGTTTAGCCTCTTGTGAGTAGTAAAGAAATAGATACTATATATCCCTGGGAAACAAGTGTAAATAATACGACATTGTTTGTCTTTCTGAGAAATCTTGGTATAGCGCTGTAACTTACGGATAGCGCACAACGTATACTAATACGCTCACACCCAAATACACATATATATGCGCAGGCGTGGCTGTGTAGTAAGTAGCATGCTTCCCAACCACACGATTCCGGGTTCGGACCCACTGGGTGACACCTTGAGAAAGTGTCTTCTACTATAACATCGGACCGACCACAACTTTGTAAAATGATTTGGTAGATGGATACTGAAAGAAGGCCGTTGTATATATATATATTTATATATATGTGTGTGTGTGTGTTTGTGTGTGTGTGTGTGTGTGTGTGTATGTGTGTGTGGATGGATGCATGTATATACATACATAACGAAGTTAAGTATAAGATTTAAATAAAACACCTCGGTTTCAGTGAAATTGTTTAGTTCTGTATAATCAGAGGTAGATTATACATAATTACTCTTTCTCTATTACTCTATTACTTGTTTCAGTCATTTGACTGCGGCCATGCTGGAGCACCGCCTTTAGTCGAGCAAATCGACCCCGGAACTTATTCTTTCTAAGCCCAGTACTTATTCTATCGGTCTCTTTTGCCGAACCGCTAAGTGACGGGGACGTAAACACACCAGCATCGGTTGTCAGGCAATGCTAGGGGGACAAACACAGACACACAAACAGACACACACATACATATATATATATATACATATATACGACAGGCTTCTTTCAGTTTCCGTCCGCCAAATCCACTCACAAGGCATTGGTCCGCCCGGGGCTATAGCAGAAGACACTTGCCCAAGATGCCACGCAGTGGGACTGAACCCGGAACCATGTCGTTTGTTAGCAAGCTACTAACCACACAGCCACTCCTGCGCCGTAAAATTAAGTAAATTTAGAATACAATAATACCTCCCGATACTATAATTATATTCTAACCCAAATTTTCTATGTCCCTAACACTTGTGGTCACGACTGCAATCTACTTACTCATATATATATATATAGCCGATTATATGTCAGTCATTTGATACTTTTAGTTTTCATTATGGTTAGAGACTCAAATGCATAATCAGTAGTGTAATATCTATTAATATCAAAATAGATCAGGTCATTGAATTTTAAAACTTTGTCTTTAAGAGAATATCTGATTGCTAAATATGAAATCACATCCTACCGTATGTATCTCTTTCATATATCAAACGCTGAATTTAAAGGAGATATTTAAGAAAAAAATATACGAAATCGTATTATTTTATCTATTAATACCGTATTCCATGAAAGAAATTGCTCTGATTATATATTCTTGACAAGGATATTGAGGTTAGCGCGGCCACGCTACCTTGTGACATTGACACCACACGGAGATAAACAAACTTACTGTTAAGGATCGTAAAACCTATTCGCAACAAGTAATATGATTATAATTGCTATTTATAATTCTGTCACGATTTCAGTGAATCACAATGCAGGTCAACGTAAATAAATACTTAGATTCTCAAATTTCTAATAAATTTTGTCCTAGATGTCTCATTTATTGCGTAAAATGAGGAAGTTTTCTTTTTTTTTATTCCATTGACATAAATCTAAATATATATGTTATAAAACACAGTTTCAATCAAATATTGAACCATTGGTGTAGAAAAAGCCAAATTAGTTATTCTTTTATTTCTTTCAGTCATTTGACTGTGGCCATGCTGGATCACCGCATTTAGTCGAGCAAATCTACCTCAGGACTATTCTTTCTAAGCCTAGTACTTATTCTATCGGTCTCTCTTGCCCAACTGCTCGGTGACGAAAACGTAAACTCACCAGCATCGATTGTCAAGTGATGCTGGAGGACAAACACAGACACAAAAACATATACATATATATATATATATATATATATATATATATATATATACACATATATATATACGACGGGATTCTTTCAGTTTCCGTCTACCAAATCCAGTCAGAAGATTTTGGTCGTTCCGGGGATATAGTAGAAAACACTTGCCCAAGAAGACACCGTGGAAGAACTTTGGA
>NC_043002.1:15730771-15743271 GCF_006345805.1 Octopus sinensis
CTTTTAACCCAACTACTACCTCTAAAACAAGGAATGTAGTCTACCGCATATAATATATGTATATATATACACTTATATATATAATATATATATATATATATATATAATATATATATATATATATATATATATATATATATATATATATACCCATATATATGTACATACACATACGCACATATATATGCATGGGATATGTGTGTATATCTAATTGTATATATATATATACATATAACGGATCGTTAAGGCTGTATTCTTTACTCCTAATGTATTCTAACAGATATATTCGTAAGACTTTGCAAACGGTTCTGTGGAATTCAACTCGAAAGCATGCGTACAGAATCGAACTCCTTAACTATTCAACCGTATCTGAATGCTGTGTTTTATTTCTTCTGTGATGAGAAAATCGATACATGATATGCACGTACGAGTGTCAATATATTCGACAAAACCGCTCTGTTGTAAATTTTCTGCTTTCTGCTAATGCAAAAAAAATCATTATTGTCTTAATATATTTTTTTTTCAATCTGTCAACCTACCGTATGTCAACGTTGAGCGCCCATTCTATCACTGAAGTCAATTTCCGGTTAATTTTGAACATCATGCTAAGTAATCTCGGATGTGTTCAGTTCCTTTGGCACGTCAGAGCACAGCGAAATAACTGTTTGCTGAATACAAACTAGCGAGCGAAGAAAATGACATTTTCGTTGTGATTATATACTTATTGATATTATTATTTGTTCTTATTTAATATAAACACTGTTTTGTCATGATGCTAATACATTTGGTTGAAGGTGCACCGAGAAAGGATTATCTTTTTATGGGTTTTGTAAGTTAATGTGTATGTGTGTGTGTGTGAGAGAGAGAGAGAGAGAGAGAGAGAGAGAGAGAATGAGTGAGTGTGAGCATGTGTGCGTACATTTACGACAGCTAAATCTTACTACAAATATAAAATCACCAGTAGGATATAAAGAAAACCAAGGAATTTGTTTTCGAACTATTCAGTACGCTGATTTGACAGAGCTAAATACACACACAAACAAACAAACACACACACACACACACACACACACACCACACACACACACACACACGCTCACACACACAAACAAACAAACAAACAAGCGAACAAACACGCACATACACACACACACGCACACACATAGATATATATATGTGTGTGTGTGCGTGTGTATAATTGACTTTACTTCTTTTATTTACAATGTGCATTTTCTTTGATTTTTCTTACTTTCCCCTTACATTACCACGTGTAGTTCCTATTTTCTTTTTATAACATATTTCTATTATATATATATATGTATGTATGTATGTATATATAATGGGTTTCATTTAGAGATCTGAATATACTTTCGGAAAACGACTTATTTTCTACGTTCATTATTTATGAAAGACATGTACCAGTAATGTACTATTATCCTTCACTGAAGTTTTCCAAATACAACAAATCAATACAAATTACATTCAATAAACCGGTTGATATATTTTTTTTTCATACAGAGTGGAATTAGTGACAAGGTTTCCTTTTCCCGTAGAAGCCATATCGCTTTTAATGCTTTCATTTTTTTTTTTTATTTAATCATCATGCAAAAAACATAGACTTCTGTAAACTCCATTAAATCCACACCTAAGGAATATTATTTTCTGAACTGAAATACCATAGAAAATAAATCTAAGACTAATTCAATATACGGTGAGGAATGCTTTGTTGTTCTATTCTTCTATTAAGCCAACGATGTATCTTCTCCGTAATCTCACATTTTGCAAGTATTATAGACAAACTTCACTAAAGTTGTGTCTAACCCTATTATGTAGTTGTAAGGCGGCGAGGTGGCAGAAACGTTAGCGCGCCGGACGAAATGCTTAGCGGTATTTCGTCTGCGTTACGTTGTGAGTTCAAATTCCGCCGAGATCAACTTTGCCTTTCATCATTTCGGGGTCGATAAATTAAGTACTAGTTACGCACTGGGGTCGATTTAATCGACTTAATACCTATGTCTGTCCTTGTTTATCCCATCTGTGTTTAGCCCCTTTGTGGGTAATAAAGAAATAGGTATTTCGTCTGTCGTTACGTTGTGAGTTCAAATTCCGCCGAGGTCGACTTTGCCTTTCATCCCTCGGGGTCGATAAATTAAGTACCAGTTACCCACTGGGGTCGATGTAATCGACTTAATCCCTTTGTCTGTCCTTGTTTGTCCCCTCTATGTTTAGCCCCTTGTCGGTAGTAAAGAAATATATAATGTAGTTGTAAAAATGCGGTGTCCGTGTATAGGATGGAATGACTGTGTGGTAAGAAGCTTGCTTCCCAACCATATTGTGAGATTACGGAGAAGATGTATCGTTGGCTTAGAAGAATAGATCTACAAATCATTCATCCACGTATATTGAATTAGTCTTAGTAAAGTGTGTTCTAACGTGGTTTCAGGCCGGCCAAGGACTTGTGCGTGGATATGGTACGCGAAAACTGAAAGAAGTCCCTCGTATATATATTTATGTATGTGTGTTTGTGTGTGTGTGTGTGTGTGTGTGTGTGTGGTGTGTGTGTGTGTGTGGTGTGTGTGTGTGCGTGCGTGTGTGTGTGTGTGTGTGTGTGTTTGTGTATATCTATGTGCTTGTGTCTTTATGTGATTACCTCCCCGGTCGGCAAAAGAGACCTATAAAGTAGGTACTAACCTACAAAAATTAAGATCTGGGATCGATTTATTCAACTAAAACCCTGCAAAGCGGCAACATGGCTGTAGGCAAGTGACCAACAAATAAACAAGCAAAATATTATATATATATGTACTTGATAAGCTGTCCCCATACTATTCTGTTTTTCGCTTTAGTTCGTCATTAATTGTGATAGCTTTCTAGTTCATATTCATTTTTTTTTCAGGAGCCTTGAATCTCAGTCTCGGTTTTCTAAGAAGAGTCTGCTTTTGTCCATCTTGCGTAGGTGTCCCAGCCAGGCTAAAATTCTACCAGGAACTATTTGTGATATAGGAGAGAGACCAGCATGCCGTAGGATCTCTTCATTCTTGATCTTGTCAATGAGAATGATTTGTATAATGTGTTGCAGCAAACAGAATCTAAATTTCCTGGCGACATAGAACCCAGTTTGTAATTATCTGAGTTCAAATCGTACTGAGGTGAAATTCGCGTAGAAGTTGACGAACTAAAGTAACAGCCGAGAGTGGAACATCTGGAAATTACCTACCAGTATTCGTCTCAGGTCCTTACTTCTTGAATTCAAATCCGTCCTAGGTCCTTGCAAGGAAGATAAAATAGTGTACCAATGAAATAACGGGACGATATAATCGGGTATACATCCTTCTTACAAATATTACATGCTAATATCTAAATTAGATATATCTATATAACGAAAGAAGTTTAGGTGAATTTTGAAACCATGGAGTTCAATTCCATATGAAGACATTCATGTCAAACTGGAAATTAAACACGTCCAATGTGAAAAGTTAGAATCTAGTCACTATGTTCACTAGCCTTGAGCTTACATTTTTCTCTGCAACGTTCGCCAGATTTCAAGTTTTAACATAATGTTAGGATTAGATTGTTTCACCAGAACTGTTATTTATTTGGCAAGTAAGTGATTTGTATATACGCTCAATCAACCAATATAGCTCCCAAGAGAAGTCGAATTATTATCATGTGAGAGCCAAATGGTTTTCAGGCGGAAATAATGGAATTTTAACAGTGTCTGGAGAGGTTGATTTGGCAGCCTGAACTTATTTCCAAGTCGCCTCACTCAGAAAATATTGACTCTTTCGGTATCGCTTAATTTTCTCTCTTATCCTATGTTAATACACCAGAGTTTTACTATGATATTTGGTATATAAAAAAAATGAGTTATTTCCATTTCGTTATATACACTCACACACGCGCACGCATATATATACACATAATACATACATATATACATATATTTACGTGTATATATATATATATATATATATACATATATGCATATATTTATGCATATATGTGTGTGCGTTTGTGTTAGTCCCCCAAAAGCGCTTGACAACCGATGGTGGTGTGTTTACGTCCCCGTAACTTAGCAGTTCGGCTAAACAGACATTAGAATAAGTAGTAGACTTACAAAGAATAAGTCCTGGGGTCGGTTTATTCGACTAAAGGCGGTCCTCCCTCATGGCCACTATCAAATGAATGAAACAAGTAAAAGAGTAACGGGTGTATGTATATATATATATATATATATATTATATATATATATATTATATATATATATATATATATATATATATATATATATATATATATATATATATATATATATGCATCTATGTATATGTATGGATACACAAACCTATAGATACATAGATGGAATATATAGATAGATAGAGAGAGAGAGGTGGGGGTTATTCATATTCATGGAAATTTTTTCTACAAACGTTCATGGAAACATTTTACAGAGGCACATTTTCACATATATCATGATTATCATATAGCATGCATCTTTAAATCATAACAGCGAGAGAAGTTCTTGGTAATGTTTCAAAACACGTAAAAATGCCTGGTCATTTAAAAATTTTGTTGGCAATTATAGGTAGCACTTGTCAATTTAAAGCAATGCACAATGTATTTTAACCATAGTACATCGATTATTTCACTTCGTATATCGAAGTCCATTAGATTATTCCAGATATACTTAATAACTACTGGTAAATATATTTACAACTTCAGGCGCAATATAGAAAATAATGTGTTTTAGGACGTAAATTCAATCCAAAGAGACAATATCAAACACTAGTATTTAAAATATAATGCGTCACGGATTTGATAGGATATGGTATATGATATATTCTGAAATGATATTTTATATCACACTAGGTCTGGATATTAACTGCCGATATGTCTCTATCAATTTTTTTTCTAGAAGCAATTATTATTTTCAATGAGTTCGAAGACGATAATGGAAACGATATTTGTTCAAATGAATAATTTTGAAAATATTTAGAAAGAACATGATTGTCCATTGTCATATAATAAATTTTTGAAAATATTTAGAAAGAATACGATTGTCCATTGTCATAAAATAAATCATTTTGTCTGCTTACTCTTCTGCAGCAGCAATATCTGCCTATATGTATCTGAGTATGGGATTGTCTGATTTTCGATGTACTATTCAATATGAGTGTGTGTTTGTATGTGCACGTGTGTGTATATCCTACTCGGGAAGCGCTAACTTCCTTAGGAGCTAAAGCTTTATATTTGAACTGGCTGAAACGAAAGTAAACCAAACGCATTATATACCTGTGCCTTAGAAGTAAATTGTGACGTACATATTTCATCTACCACGCCGCCTGTGGAACCCAGTGTGGTATTCGAGAGCAGAACACAGTATATTTATTTATGTATTTAAATATGTATACGCTTAAGTATATATAAACAGAACATGTTTAAGTGTTTATGGTAATGTTTTGAATATGCAAATAATTCTCTTTTTCCATTATGCTGGCCACTGTGTAATGATGCTGACTAATTAGTCAGTTTCTTGTGGTTGCATCAAGATAAACTGATATAAAGTAAGATAATATGATAGTAATAACAATAACCCTAGGATGGAATTTATAATTCTATATATATATATATATATATATATATATATATATATATATATATATATATATATATATATATATATATATTATATATATATATATTATATATATATATATATATATATATATATATATATATATATATATATATATATATATATATGCATCTATGTATATGTATGGATACACAAACCTATAGATACATAGATGGAATATATAGATAGATAGAGAGAGAGAGGTGGGGGTTATTCATATTCATGGAAATTTTTTCTACAAACGTTCATGGAAACATTTTACAGAGGCACATTTTCACATATATCATGATTATCATATAGCATGCATCTTTAAATCATAACAGCGAGAGAAGTTCTTGGTAATGTTTCAAAACACGTAAAAATGCCTGGTCATTTAAAAATTTTGTTGGCAATTATAGGTAGCACTTGTCAATTTAAAGCAATGCACAATGTATTTTAACCATAGTACATCGATTATTTCACTTCGTATATCGAAGTCCATTAGATTATTCCAGATATACTTAATAACTACTGGTAAATATATTTACAACTTCAGGCGCAATATAGAAAATAATGTGTTTTAGGACGTAAATTCAATCCAAAGAGACAATATCAAACACTAGTATTTAAAATATAATGCGTCACGGATTTGATAGGATATGGTATATGATATATTCTGAAATGATATTTTATATCACACTAGGTCTGGATATTAACTGCCGATATGTCTCTATCAATTTTTTTTCTAGAAGCAATTATTATTTTCAATGAGTTCGAAGACGATAATGGAAACGATATTTGTTCAAATGAATAATTTTGAAAATATTTAGAAAGAACATGATTGTCCATTGTCATATAATAAATTTTTGAAAATATTTAGAAAGAATACGATTGTCCATTGTCATAAAATAAATCATTTTGTCTGCTTACTCTTCTGCAGCAGCAATATCTGCCTATATGTATCTGAGTATGGGATTGTCTGATTTTCGATGTACTATTCAATATGAGTGTGTGTTTGTATGTGCACGTGTGTGTATATCCTACTCGGGAAGCGCTAACTTCCTTAGGAGCTAAAGCTTTATATTTGAACTGGCTGAAACGAAAGTAAACCAAACGCATTATATACCTGTGCCTTAGAAGTAAATTGTGACGTACATATTTCATCTACCACGCCGCCTGTGGAACCCAGTGTGGTTATTCGAGAGCAGAACACAGTATATTTATTTATGTATTTAAATATGTATACGCTTAAGTATATATAAACAGAACATGTTTAAGTTGTTTATGGTAATGTTTTGAATATGCAAATAATTCTCTTTTTCCATTATGCTGGCCACTGTGTAATGATGCTGACTAATTAGTCAGTTTCTTGTGGTTGCATCAAGATAAACTGATATAAAGTAAGATAAATATGATAGTAATAACAATAACCCTAGGATGGAATTTATAATTCTTATATATATATATATATATTATATATATATATATATATATATAATATATATATATATATATATATATATATTATATATATATATATTATATACATATATATATATATATATATATATATATTACGGAGATGTACTTGCATAGCAAGTGACCTGATCTGAGATCGTGTGCTGGAACGAAAACAATTGCAGCGTGTGACATGTTTATAAGCCGTTTAAGAAACACACAAAAACTGTTAGATTTACTTCAAAATTTAAATTTAATTTGCCAAAATATTTTCGTCGCTTTGAGACCGCGACCTGTTCACTGACAAAATTCCGAGCTCCCCCGTGCATATAATGTTCAATATCGTTTTTATTGTTAATCAACCAGTATTTTCATAGGATTTTGCTATCCCTGAATGTGGTTTGTAACTGTTAATTGTGCTTCTGCTATGTATATATAACAAAACGAACGTTTTCCATCTGGTAGCTTACTGGTTATATTATTATTATTATTATTAATATTATTATTATCATTATTATTATTATTATTATTAAATCTCTCAACGAGAGATATTAATGCTTATCGCCATTTGAATATGACTGTTCCTCTGGAATCCACGTTACAACCTTTTACAACCCAAGGAGGCACCTACTCCAGCTGGTTATCGATGCAGTCTGTACCCGAATTATATTGCAAGTAGAGGAGTGAATCCCTACCATCTTCTAGCAGATGATTGATCAGTAGACTGTATAGTTCGGTCTATTTGTGCTCATCGTCAATGGTGAACCCCCGTTCGCTAGAGATAGCAGGAGTTCTCTCCGGCACGGAATATCTAGAACACTAAGTGGCAATCAATCACTTATCTTAAAACAAATAGAGTAGCTAGTAAGGCAATCTCTACAAGAGATGAAAATATTAACTATATTGATAAGTAATGATTATCCTCACATCAAAATCGCGGTTCTTTTCGAGTCGACATTACTACAGATTTTAACCCTAGGCGGAGCCTCCCCCCCCCCCAGCTAATTATCGATGCTATCTGCACAATATAGTCATTGGAAGCAGATGAGTGAAATCCTACCATCTTCTAGCAGACAACGGGATCAGCAGAACATACGGTTTCTGGCGGTTTGTGGTCATCGTCAGCAGTGAACAGTAGTCGTCTGTGTGTGTGTGTTTTTTCGAGTGTGTGCGCGCGTGTGCACCTGTACGTGAGTGTGTGTGTGTGTGTGTGTGTGTGTATGTGTGTGTGTGTGTGTGTGTGCGTGTGTGTGTGCTCATATGTGTATGCGTGTGTATAGTATTTTCTGAGGCAGAGTTATACAAATACATATATTTGAAATTTTGCGAATTTTGCGATTGTTTAAAACTTTATAGCGAACGCTGACCAATTGATTTCAACATCAAAATATATTCAAAATTAATTTCTACTATTTTTAGAATCCTTAAATTCCTTTTCTGAAATTTCTGTTTCCTTGCTGCAAGCAAATCTATGCATTCATATCTTACTGGTCTCACTTTTATGTTTTCGCATGGAAATCTAGTCTTTGACTGAGATAATGCAAGAAAATCGAATAACATTTATATGCAAAAAACAATGGAACACATTTTTATCAGTTTTTGAATTACTATCCTACAGGCTTATGAATAAAACTACAGACAGGCAAGTACGAACACCTACACATTCTATGCACATATATGTGACTCACATACGCAGAGAAACATACGTCAATGTGCACATTTAAATGGAAAGCTGAATCTAAATCGTTCAAATAAGAAAGGTATTAACTATGTCTAGTATGTACTATTTTAGGCCAGGTGCTATACAACATTACAAAAAACCTATTTACGCTACGAGGAGACATAGCAATCCATTAATAATGCAGCATACAGAATGAAACTATATGTGCATGATCATACCTGCCTGCGGACCTATTAATAAATAGTAAATCACATTAGTTAATAAAGTACGTGTGTGTGTATATATATATGTGTGTGTGTGTGTGTATATTTTTTAATATATATTATATATATAGTTATATATATATATATATATATATATATATATATATATATATATATATATATATATATATATATAAATAAGTATGTATGTATATATATAGATATTATATATATATATATATGATATATATATAATATATATATATATATATACACATATACATGTTTGTGTGTGTCTCTGTGTCTGTGAATGCATGTATCAGGCTGAGGAACAAGAAAGCAATATTTTGAAACATGAAATTAATCGCAATATATTTCAATAATGCGGAAAGTTTACATATCAAGGTAAGTACTAGTACAATTGACACATTTCCACCTACGAGTTTACAAGTATAATTAAAGCGCTTACGCAAAAATCTTAAGTTCTGGAGCTGATGAACTCTTTCAACGCACTTTTTGCATCGATTTGATTTTTTAACTCTTCTCGTAGGAAACCATCAAGTTGCTTGGAAAACAGGTAGTCGTTAGGAGGAAGGACTGGAGAGTAAGCTGGGTGGGGAAGAACTTCGTTGACTAGTCTACAATGGAGGAGAAGGAGGTTTTCGTTCATTTTGGAAATTTCATGTCAATATATAACTGCAGTAGTGGTTGTTCTGAGTTTTAAGAAGTTATAGTGTATGTGTCCAGCAGTAGACCACCAAACAATCACCATAATCTTCTTTTTGAAGAGCTCTGATTTAGGGAAGTTTTTCGGTGCTTCATTTTGGTCTAACCCATGTGAAGCAAGTGTATTTATTACTGTACAAAATCCAATTGTTTTTATAAGTTACGGTACGGTCAAGAAATGGATCGGTCTGGTTACGGAGAAGAAGCGACAAGCAAATTTTATATCAGTGCATTTTCTTATTTTCATTCAAATCATGTTGTACCAATTTGTGGAGCTTTTTTTCCGATTGCATGCAAACAGTAGCAAGCAGTTTTCTGGCTAACTTGAAGTGTTTTTACCAGTTCTCGACTGGTTTTATGTAGATCGTTCTGAATGAAGGTCATTCATTCATAATCATCAATGACAGATAGGTGTCCACTAAGCTCACGATCTTCAAGACTCATGTACTCACTGCAAAATCGTTTAAACCATTTTGGAGCTGATCACTCACTGGTCATTTCCTCACCAAAGGTTTCGTTATTATCGCCAGCAGTTTCAGTTGCTTCCCGTCCTTTTTGAAGTTGAATAGCAAAATTGCTCGAATATTACGCTTTGACAGTTCCGTTTCAGATTATTGTAACAACGGAGAAAACAAATCAAAGTTAATGTATTGATGCATTTGGGCAAGTTCATGCCTGCATTATCAGACAATTCCAAAAAAAAAAAAAATGTAAAAAAAATTCAAAACTCTGCAAAAATCCCGTACAAATGCTTTATTGTTCAAAACGTTGTTTACTTTTCACGCAACCTGATACACACACAAACACATTTATTAATGTACATATATATATATATATATATATATATATATGCATGTACATATATAGGTATGCATATATACATTTATACATATACACCATATACACATATATATATATATATACATATACACACAAACACACGCGCACACATATTTTACTATATCTGTACATAAAATCAAACATTTGGCGTGGCTATGTAGTAACAACTTCGGTTCTGAGTTCAATACCACTTCGTCGCACTTTGAGCAAGTGGCGTCCACTGTAGCTACAGGCCGACCAAAGCCCTGTGAATAGATTTGGTAGACGGAAACTGAAAGAATCCCGTCGTATATTTATATATATATATCTATGCTTGTGTGTTTTTTGTGCGTTAGATCTCTCACACCCACGCTTGACAACCGGTATTGGTGTGTTTACGACTGCGTAAGTCAGCAGTTCGGCAAAAGACATCGAGAGAATAAGTACCAGGTTTTAAAACTAAGTGCTGTAATCGATCCCTTTGACTAAAATTCTTCATGGCCACAGCATGAACACAGTCTGTCAATAACTCCAAGAAGTAAAAGAAAAGATGTGTCATATATGTGTGTGTTTATGTATGTATGTATGTATGTATGTATGTATGTATGTATGTATGTATAGATAGACAGACAGACAGATAGATAGATAGATAGATAGATAGATAGATAGATAGATAGATAGGTAGATAGATAGATAGATAGTTAGATTGATAGATAGATAGATAGATAGATAGATAGATAGATAGATAGATAGATAGATAGATAGATAGATAGATAGATAGATATATAGATAGATAGATAGATAGATAGATAGATGGGCAGCTAGATAAATAGATAGATAGATAGATAAATAGATAGATAGGTAGGTAGGTAGATAGATAGATAGATAGATATAGATAGACAAGACGACAGACAGACAGATAGATAGGAGATAGATAGATAGATAGATAGATAGATAGATGAGAAGATAGATAGATAGATAGATAGATAGATTAGAGAGAGATAGATAGATAGATAGATAGATAGATAGATAGATAGATAGATAGATAGATAGATAGATAGATAGATAGATAGATAGATAGATAACTTTCTTTATTGTCCACACAGGGCTGGACACTGAGGGCACCATTACAAAAAAAAGAAACAAATGTAAAATTTCGATGAAAATATGTTTCTTTTTAGCCACACAGGGCTGCACACAGATAGAACAAATTACAAGGTAGAGCTTTTCTTTTGAAGGTATTAAAAAAAAAAAAAAAAAAAAAAAAAAAAAAAAAAAGGAAGGGGGAGGTTCGATCAAAAGGGATCGTAAAAGGAGAGAAAGAGGACAAAAATAAGGGGGTTTAAAAAAAAAAAAAAAAAAAAAAAAGGGGGGCGGGAGGAAGAGAAAAAAAAATGATCAATAGGGATCGTTATCACAGAAATGTCAATATGAAGTGTAAAGGGAGGACAGGTGAGGTTTACCCTTGGAAAGAAAAGCCTGCGGAAAAGACCACGGTAACCTCGGTCAATGAAGTCACATTTTATATTCTTTTTTTTTTTTTTTTTTTTTTTTGCAAATACAACTCTCCGTTTTCGATTTCTGGGTTCATAGGACTATGCTCAAGGTGGCTTCGTCATTCATACGTCCATTCTTGCTACATTCACCCATCTTTTTTTAAAACTCGCTAGACAAAACTTGCCTCTCTACTCTCACTTTCCTTTTCAAGTGGTACTTGAAGAAGTTGATGAGAGATTGACCAGAGAGGAAAGTGTTTGTCTCCAATCCTTTCAGACGCGTCCACAGATACATTCTTTCGCCATAGCCACAAGGATGATGAAAATAGCTCTTCCTTCCCGTTTGAAGGAAGGAGGCGTGACAATATTGACGATAAACTCAGCTGATAAACCGACTCGTCCCACACGTGACAGCAGTTGTTCGACATAAGCCCACAGGTCGGAAATTGTTGGACACTGAACGAGTGCGTGCAGAACGGTTTCGTCGCTCTGACCGCATCTCG
>NC_043002.1:15748271-15895771 GCF_006345805.1 Octopus sinensis
GTGTTACCCAATACTACCTGTCGTTTATTCGAGTAATCAGCGCCTAACGCTTCTTTCCCCCACCTGGCACATAAATATTTGAATGTATAGAGGACGATCATTGGGACTAAAACCGAGGTGTCATATGGCAGATGAGCCCACATCTAACCACTGCTGCATTGGGTTGAAGGGTTCCCGTAGCCTCATTGTAGAATGAGCTTTTTTAAATGAAACTGTCCTCCGATATCACTTGGCTTACTTTGGTAACCTTAATTCTGTAGGTTACTGCATGTCGAAGCCAGCCGATTAATAGTGTTCAAGAACAAGTATTGTGATACTGCATCAGAATTGAAATTCGTTATAGTTCGTTGCTCTCCAATTATCCTTCATATGCAAATCACCATCCTGCACCTCGAAGGGGATTTTAATGGAATGTAGATTACCACAGTTACATGAGGATCAACCTACTGGAGACTGTCAACCATGAACAAAATCGATGGCGGCAAGGGTGAGATATTATCTGAGTGACAGAATAACTTTAGTCCAGTTTGGTCGTGCCTTTAGTCCAGTTTGTCGAAGCAGCCATTTTCAGGAACTGTCTGCTTCTTTCAGTCGATGAAAGAAGGGTGAAATGACTCTGCTAGTATGTTGTACGTATTGTTGTTTATGTTGCGTAACAGAGATCAGTAGGACATCCACGTTTGTGGTAGACAACAGATTAAAGAAAAGAAACGCGAAAATAAAACGACATCTGGTAGAAGCCAGTAAGTTTAAAGCAACATTTCATTAGGAATTTCATGCTCTACTGGATGGTGCAACCTAGTTTCAACACCACAGAAGTATAACATTCAAAAATATAGTGCAAGGAAATATCGATATTGCAGACTTGAATGAATATGTCTAGTTAATGTATGCAATCTGCAAGGAAATGGCTACTGTTAATTGCTTGTTGCGATGACAGGGTCATTTACCTGGCATAGATTTGATTTAGCTATCTAGAAGACATTGATTCTACATATAGAGGTATTTCGTGGATTCAACCCAATAACCATGTCGTGACCTATCTGTCTTGAAAGAATGACATATGCGCCAACGCTAATAGGACTTAATTCAGACAGTGGATGCTTTTATCAGCTCAAATATTTCACATACAATCTACCATGTAGACCATCTCTTTCTTTACTATTACTTCCATAGTAGAGTCGTATAAAATCGTATGGTTTGATACACATTTCTCGTTGGTGTGTCTGGAATCCACTCTGACGAGCTCATGTGTTACATACCTCACTCATTTGATTAGATCAAGTATTAATACAGGCAAAATTTATATTTCAAATTCAACAAAAAAAAAAGCCTTTAGATTGAAACTTTAAAACGTGTTCTCAAGCTTCATATGCAAAATACAGAAATCCTAACATTAAGCAAAACTGAAAATCAACACTCGAATGAACACAAGACAAATATAATCTCACTGCTAAGGAGTTCTGGTCCTAGATAAGTAGCACTATATGCATTAATGCAGCTTGAATGGGATGGGATTTAGCAACTTATCTTCTCATTTCCAACGTACCTTACGGGCTTCATTTCGTTATATGTCATTGCTGGAAGAAAGCTTAAATAAACATTCACGCAAAACTAGATGAAATCATTGTCGAATGAAAAAAAAACACGGTGACTTGGAAGTGTTGCTAATCTGCTAAAGCTCGGTGGCAGTGAATTACCGAGCCATCTCACTTACCTTACATATCTTCAGATTATTGGGGAGAGTGGTGAAATCTCGAGTAACTCAAAGCCTACTTATTTCCAAGTAACATGGTATCCACAATGGGAGGACTGGAAAAGCTGCCACATCAAGTTGATATCATTGTGAAGGTTTGGAGAGAGAACTCCAAAGCAGATATCCTCTATCTTCACTTCAAAAAAGCTTTCGACAATGTTAATCACAGTATTCTGTTAAAGAAACTCTGAAACATTCGAGTCTGAGGAAAATTATATACGTGGAACTTATATAAGTCTGAGGAAAATTATATAATAGGCGCAGGAGTGGCTGTGTGGTAAGTAGCTTGCTAACCAACCACATGGTTCCGGGTTCAGTCCTAATGCGTGGCAACTTGGGCAAGTGTCTTCTGCTATAGCCCCGGGACGACCAATGCCTTGTGAGTGGATTTGGTAGACGGAAACTGAAAGAAGCCTGTCGTATATATGTAAATATATATATGTATGTGTGTGTATGTGTTTGTGTGTCTGTGTTTGTCCCCCTAGCATTGCTTGACAACCGATGCTGATGTATTTACGCCCCCGTCACTTAGCGGTTGCGCAAAACTGACCGATTGAATAAGTACTGGGCTTACAAAGAATAAGTCCCGGGGTCGATTTGCACGACTAAAGGCGGTGCTCCAGCATGGTAGCAGTCAAATGACAGAAACAAGTAAAAGAGTAAAAGAGAGTGGATTTATGGTATTCTGGTGTACAGAAACCCGCATGTTGTGATACATAGTGCTCTACAGAATCATCAGTGACTTGCCTTGAGGCACTGTACTGGGCTCATTCCTCTCTTATATTTACACCAGTGACATCACTGATATCAATCAAAAGAGCATTAAAATTTCTGCAAATGACTCAAAAGCTTTGGGAGCATCCCCCGATTCAAAAACCCGAACTAATCTCTAATTGCATCTGGTCGCTATTATCCGACGGGGAGAAAAAAACACAATATGCCTCTAAAGGAGAATAAATTTCAATTAATCCACTGAGGTAAAGTGGACGCACTTAATAAAATCATAATTTTTCCCTCGTGAGAAATCCTCGTGGCATCAAATAACCATAGAAAGCTCGGCGCAACTGTCGACAATTTAATCCAGAGTGTTCGTAACAACAACAAAGTCGATATGGACCACAGGACATGCCTTTGGATTTTCAAAATTTTTCGTTTTAGAGCCCGTTCCTATGGGGTTTTTTTTTGGCTTCTTCTTCACCTTTATCTGTCATCAACATCATTAATGTTTTATTTTCAACTTTATTTTATTCTATTCTGTATATTGAATTTCAACTCTACACACAGACACAAGGATAAAAACAAAAAGTCTTTATATTACAAACCGAAGGTGTTTCAAGACCAAATCACCAATTACCTTGCTTCCGAACACTTCTTGTTCATCTTTTCACTAACAGTATTATTATATTATTTTATTTTATTATTCAATTTTCTCTGGATTTGTACTCCATAAATGAGATGTATTTCGTAATTTTTTTAGGTACGTGTACAACCACTGGTCATATGAATCCTGAATATTTAAGAGAAATTTTGTATACATTAATGTTTTATAAATACATGCATGGTTTGTCAGTAGTAACGTGCAACGGCATGTGTCTTTGTGTTTTCTAACATGCCTGCGTCGATTTAAATATATAGATATGCATGTGACGTGTGTATATCTATATTGCGTATATATAATATATATATATATCTGCGTACCTACCCATTATCATGAGCATGCTTACGTGCCTGCGGGAGTGTTTGTATATATACATATATATATATATATATATATATATATATATATATATATATATATATATATATATATATATTGGATATTATATATTTATTGTGTATACTACTCTTTGCTCTTTTACTCTTTTATCTGTTTCAGTCATTTGTCTGTGGCCATGCTAGAGTATCACCTTTAGTCGAGCAAATCGACCCCAGAACTTATTCTTTGTAAGCCTAGTAATTATACATATATATATATATATATATATATATAATATATATATATATATATATATATATATATATATATATATATATATATATATATATATATATATATATATATATATATATATATATATATATATACGGCGGGCTTCTTTCATTTTCCGTCACAAGGCTTTAGTCGGCCCGAGGCTATAGTAGAAAACACTCGCCCAAGTTGCCACGCAGTGGTACGGAACCCGGAACCATGTGGTTGGTAAGCAAGCTACTTACCACACAGCCACTGTATATAAGTGTGTATATATATATATATATATATATATATATATGTAGACATATGTATTGCTATGTTTTCATATATGTGTGTATGTATGTGTGTATGTACACACACACACACACATACATATATATATGCAGTCGTACATATATGCATATGTATGTTTGTATATAGTTACAGGTGGACCCAAAAGTAACAGGAAATGTTCGCTGTGGGTCAAGCCCCTTGCGGTTCGAGCTTCCGCCGCTACAACCCACTTTATGCAACTCCCAGGCATCAGCCTGCCGACCGGCGTCGTCTGCTGGCATCGTACACTTACGTGGTGCGTTTTTGTTTTGCAGTATTTCTCCCCTGTTCATCGATTTTTGCGATGGTTGAAACGAAAAGATCAGCGTTTCTATAAATTTCTGTTTTCTGCTGGGGAAATCGGTGGCCAAAATAGATGTCATGCTTTACACAGCTTACAAGGACGCTATCAAAAACAAAACGTGGTTTTCACGCTTTAGAAATGGTTACTTTTCGCTAGAAGTCCAACCTCGTTCAGAGCAACCATCGACCTCCTGAACGAATGAAAACATCCTGAAAATTTATGTACTTATCTTAGAGGACCGTCACTGAACAATCTAGAACTTGATATGATTGGCGTGTCCTGGAGCTCCTGCCAACGAATTTTAAGCGAGGAATTTCGAATATAAAGATTTGCAGCAAAATTTATATCAAAAGCAATCACGGATGAATATGTGTTTTTAACTGAAAGAACAGTTGGAAGTTGAACAGAACCTACTTTCGAAGGTCATCACAGGTGATGAAAGCTGGCGCTACGAAATTTGCAGATATGGAAGAGGTGAAGAGAAAAAAATGGTGGATGCGTTTAAAGGCCACACTTGAGAAGAGTCAAAGAACTGCTTCCAACATTGAAAATACGTCTGGACCGATGCATCGCTTCAAATGAGAATAATTTGAAAGCAATAAAAGTGTAAAAATGAAAAACTAAAGGAATAAAATAACGTTGCAAACTTCCGGTTACTATTTGGTACCACCTCGTTTATATTTACATTTACTTATAACATTATTATTTATATTTTTATTTTTATTTCTATGATATATATATATATATATAATATATATATATATATATATATTATATTATATTTCTGTTATATATATATTATTATATTATATTTCTGTTATATATATATTTATTACTCCCTCCGTCTCAAATTTGTTACTAGATATACTCGCTACGACGGCGCCCATAAGTATACTTAGCACCAGTTGCTTTCCCCTCTCTTTCTTTTATGTTTCTTTCAATTATTTCTTTTACTTTCTTCTTCCATCCACTACCCCCCATTGTCTAATATAGCCTCCATTTCCATTCCTTTTTCCTTCTTATGCTTGCAGATTTCTATTCTTTTTATTCTTTTACTTGTCTCAGTCATTTTGACTGTGGCCATGCTGCATCACTCTATTTAGTCTAACAAACAAAACTCAAAACTTATTCTTTGCAAGCCTTGGGCTTATTCTTTCGATCACTTTTGCAGAATCGCTATTTTACGGGGACGCAAACACACTAGCATCGGTTGTCAAGCGATGGTGTTTGAGACAAATGTATGTATACACAAACATATCTGCATACATACACACATATATATTCAAGTATGTGTGCATGTTCGTATGTATGCATATATATATATACATATATATATACATATATATATCATATTATATTATATTATATTATACTAGCAGTATCACCCGGCGTTGCTCGGGTTTGTAAGGGAAATAACTATATAAGCATTTTTAGAGAGTTACTTCCCTTATAGATGCCAATTCGGGCTTTCTTAGCCATTTCTGTTTTGGTGTCTTCAAGCCATGAAGTCGTTGTTCTAAAAGAACGCTGGTCTCCTTGACAACGCTTTACGACGTTGATTTCCTTACACTCCCTTCCCCACAGCTTCACGAGGGAGGGAAGAAGGGGGAGAAGCAAACAGGTGCAGGTGTGACCATGGACGCCAACTCCGCCGCCATCGACACACGAAAAATGATGCATTAAAATGGAATAAAAAATTATGTTAAATTATTTTTAAAATCGTAGACTCATCGTAGACGCGCGCTAATACTCAGACGGGCTCGATATGAATCACGACTATAAGATACCCGAATTTGGTTAAACTGCACCGCAAAATGTGGGAGTAGTTAGGAATCTAAATCGAAGGGGACAGACACTCACACAACTACAGTTTTATATATATAGATTATATTATATTATATTATATATATATGTATATATATATATATATATATATATATATATATATATATATATATATATATATATGTGTGTTCTATATATAAAATTCTTTGTCTCCCTCTCTAACTCTTTCCTGTGCATTCTCAAACAGCTCGACCAAATCAAATACAGATTTACAAGGTAATATTATCAGACCCCGTGAGTGACAACGTGTAATTTCTTTTCATTTGGATTAAAACAATATAACATTGGCACTGGTTCGCTATTGAGTGTCAAAAGTTAGAGAATAATATTTATATTGCAATGTGATATATTGTTTCACTTTTATTCTTTCACTTTTTATTCTAATGTGATAATCCTATATTGTTTCACTTTATTCTTTCACTTTTAATTCTAACGTGACATAATATTGTTTCACTTTATTCTTTCACTTTTAATTCTAATGTGATATAATATTGTTTCACTTTATTCTTTCACTTTTAATTCTAATGTGATATAATATTGTTTCACTTTTGATTCTAATGTTATAAGCCTATATTGGTTCACTTTATTCGTTCACTTTTGATTCTAATGTGATAAGCCTATATTGTTTCACTTTATTCTTTCACTTTTAATTTTAATGTGATATAATATTGTTTCACATTTATGTTTTCATGTTTGATTCTAATGTGATAAGCCTATCATGTTTCACTTTATTCTTTCACTTTTGATTCTAATGTGATAAGCCTATATTGTTTCACTTTATTCTTTCACTTTTAATTCTGTGATATAATATTGTTTCACTTTATTCTTTCACTTTTGATTCTAATGTGATAAGCCTATATTGTTTCACTTTATTCTTTCACTTTTAATTCTGTGATATAATATTGTTTTACTTTATTCTTTCACTTTTAATTCTAATGTGATATAATATTGTTTCACTTTTATTCTTTCACTTTTGATTCTAATGTGATAACACTAAATTCATCTTATTTCAATTATATTTATGAAACTTTGCCAAGATCTACAAACGCATGCAGCCGCAAGTCAAATATATTCTGAAGACACAAGGGAGATGAGACTTTCCCAAAATCAGCAAATGCATGCGGCAGCACGTCAGATGCAGTCTCAAGGGAGAAGAGAGATGAGATTTTCGCAAGATCTGCAAACGCATGCTGCAGCACATCAAGTGGGGCCTCAAGAGAGAAACGAGTTGAGACTTTCTCAATATCGGCAAAAGCTTGCTGCAGCCCGTCAGATGGAGTCTCAATACAAAAGAAAGATGAGACTTTCTCAAAATCAGCAAAGCATGCTGCAGCACTTCAAATAGAATCTCAAGCCAGAAAGGATGTGAGATTTTCCCATGATAAACAAACGAATGCTGCAGCTCATCAAATGGAGTCTCAAGAGAAAGAGGAGATGAGACTTTCCCAAGATAAGCAATCGCTTTCTACAGCTCATCAAATGGAGTTTTGAGACATGCAGTATTTAATGCTGAATCATTAAAACAACTTGTTAATGATTAGACAGAAGTCCGATACAACAGACTACGCAAAAATTCGTTCTTCACAACTGCTGGAGCTGCTTACAGATGTGATCCATCCCATTGTTATAAAAATTATAATTTTTGATCAAACTGGTGTGCTAAACTGTCATTTCTGCAAAGCTTTAAAATTTCCAAATGTGCTGCTCAGGCGTTAAGGTATGATTGCCAATACTACAAGCTCCTCTTCAACCTCTTTTTGAATCTTCTGAAAGGCACTTCCTTTCACTTTAATGATTTTCTGAACAATATCACACTATACAACTTTGCGTTTCAAATTATATCTTTTAGTGCATCAAATGAGATACTTGAACATAGATTTACGTCGACGTTCAAAATTCAATGGTAAGTCTATTACTTCATTGCTTCCATGTTATCCACAAATGAACAACAACAGTTCAACTAAATTAACTTTATGAGCGATGTAGGACAGAAACCCGAAGGAGGTGTAAAACTTCAGACAAAGTGTCGTGTTAGACACAGCGCCGACCGCAGTTTTCGGTGCATTCAAAAATCACATACCTCCTATCCCCAATTTTCCATAAGAGGTTAAGGCCTGGGATACTCGAAACGGATGCATGACATGTCCCTTACTCGAATTAGCCCATCAATTACTCCAAAAATGCTTTGCCTTCAAAACTGCACTTTCACGTATCACCTCTTTCAACATAACTGTAATATATATACAAAATATGCCATTTTAATCCCAAGCAACGCCGGGTATCTCTGCTACTATATATATATGTGTGTGTGTGTGTGTGTGTGCGTGAGTGTGTGTAAGTGTGTGTGTGTTTGTGTCTGCGTCTGTGTAGAAGGTTGAAAAGGAAATCACAAGATGATATATATATTGAAATAGTCAAGGTAGAAAATGCTAAATTAATTTTATGAAAAAATATTTTAGTACCGGTTTCGGCCATTGAGACGTTTTCAACTGTAATATGGAATGCAATTAAATTTTGGAAAAATTAAATGAAAAGTATTTAAAAAGAATATTTGCATAGTATTGAAATACAAGGGACAGCTGAAAATGTCTCAATGATCGAAACCGGTACTGAAATATTTTTCATAAAATTATTGTAGCATTTTCTATATTGTCTTCTTTACATACACACACACAGATGTATATATATATATATATATATATATATATATATATATATATATATATATATTATATATATATATACATATATATATATATATATATATATAAATTTATATATAAAGAACGTGAAATACACGAAGAGACGAACACGGAAAACAGACAAGTCATTCGAAGCCAAAAAATCTTCAGTCAGAAACCGAATCATCATGGCAAATTTCGGCTGATTAATTCTGATATTAGCTCCAACTCGGCCAGCCCCAAGGAAAAAACTAAGCTGTGAGCATTAGATTTCTTGGTAGAAGGAAATAATGTAAACGCAACAGAGACGAATATATATATGTATATATATATATTATTGAATCTGGGGAGAGTTATTCTCTTTTAGAGCCTCATTAATTTATTACACTCACCGGTCTGGTTTATACTCATCAACATTTATGTTTACTAAAATGTTCGTTGCGTCTTGCAGCCCTTTCAGTAATGTACAGGGTCAACGACTATTTAAAACGCTGCAAGACTCTGTCCATTATCGGAACTGCGTTCTTTTTTATTCCTTTGCTTGTGTCAGTAGGCGTGCGCATACATACATGTATGTATGTTGTGTGTATGCATATGTATATACGTATGCTTGTGTTCACGTTTATATGTATGTACGTATGTACCCTGCAAGTGCGCATGTATGCATGTGCATTTGTTTCTATGTGTTTATGTGTGTATGTCTGTGTATGTGTGTATACATGAGTATATGTTGGTATAAATGTATGTGTGTGTATACATATCGTATGAAGGCATTATTCTGCGTATCCATGTGCTTGTGTGCTAATGTGTGTGTTTGTGTGTTATTGTGTGTTTGTGCTTACGTTTATATGTTTATATACGTGTGTCTCTATGTGTGAGTGTATTTGTGCATGTACCTCTGTGTGCATGTTTGTCCGTGTCTATGTATGGGTTTGTGTGACTATTAAAACTGTGGGTACTGGGGTATGACATCTTCTGCCAATATTTCCTATTTAGTACTGAGGATGTGTCATTAATGAGGATATACTCCTGTACTTTTCTGAGTGTTGGTTCCTTCGGGTTCTTGGATAAAATACGAAAATAAAGTTAACGCAGTGTCACCATATCCGTCTTTGGTATGCTGGTAGGATAGATAGATAGATAGATAGATAGATAGATAGATAGATAGATAGATAGATAGATAGATAGATAGATAGATAGATAGATAGATAGATAGATAGATAGATAGATAACTTTCTTTTATTAGCCACACAGGGCTGAATACAGAGGGGACAAATACAAATGCAGAGCTTTTCTTTTCGAGGGTGGAAAAAAATAAAAATGTAAGATTGCGATCAAAAGGGGTCGAGAGGAGGAAAAAAAAGAAAATCGTGTATCACAGAAATAATGGTGTAAACATTGATATAACAAGATTGGGTTCATCCGTGGGAAGAAAAGCCTACAGAAAAGACCACGGGAACCCCAGTCAGGGAGGATATAAACACATGAGGTCAAAAATGCTCTCTTTCTTTCTTTTTTACGATCTACAGGATCATGCTCAAAATGGTTTCGTTACTAGCACGCACCATCTTTGCAACATTCACCCATCTTTTTTTGAATCTTTCGCGAGACAAAACTTCCCTCTCCATTCTCACCTTCCTTTTCAAGTGGTACTTGAAAAAGTTGATGAGCGATTGGCCAGAGAGGTAAGTGTTTGTCTCTAATCCTTTCGCTCGAGTCCACCACACACATTCTTTCACCATGGCCACCAGTACGATGAAAACTGCCTTGCCTTCCCGGTTGAGGGAAGGGGGCGGAGCAATTCTCACGATAGACTCGGCCGATAGGCGGATTCGTCCCACACGTGACAGCAGCCGTTCGGCATAAGCCCACAGGTCGGAAATGGTTGGACATTGCACGAGTGCGTGCAGAACGGTTTCGTCGCTCTGACCGCATCTCGGGCAAGTCGGTCCAGTGTGTCTGGAACCGTGTCTGTAGAGCTTATCCCGAACAGGTAATGCTTCTCGATAGCACTGCCAGGCCAGGGATCTTTGGTGATTGTTCATAGGTCCCGGCCCGAAAGTTGTCCTGAACAGGCGGGTCAGGTGTTCCTCGTCGACGCCCAGACTCTGCCCGAGTTCGTCGTCGCACCTCCCCTCCACTAATCCTCTATAGAATGCCTTTGTTGTGATGGAGTCGCACAAGTTCGATCCCGGACGGCAGAGTTGCTTGAGAGCAACGCGACACTCGCGGTGCCATTCGCCTAGCCTCGGTCTCTGCTTGATCCATGACTGTAGTTCGTCCAAGGAGACGAGCTGCGGGAAAGCGCGCCGCACAAAAGGCGACCACCCCTGTTCACCGTTGTCTATGAAGCGCCGGAGATGTCGCAGTCTCAGCGCATGTCTGCGCATCATAAACCACGGCATGCCTAGCCCTCCATTTAGCGGGTGTTGGCAGCAAATGGATCGCCTAACCATCGGAACGTTTCCCTTCCACAAGAAGCGGAAGAGTATGCGTTCCAGTTTGGTGATGGTAGGGTCGGGACAAGGCACGACGGTCAGACGATACTCGATGACGGATGCGATGTACGCGTTCGCCACCTCCGCCCGACCTTTTAGGGATAGCTTTCTCTCAGTCCATTTCTGGGTGAGAGTAGCCACCCTAGTCGTTATCTCGCCCCAGTTCTTCTCCATTTGGAGGTCCGGACCGAACCAGACCCCGAGCAATTTAACCGGTCCGTCCGTCCAGCGTCCCACGATGGGGACGCTGTTGGACGGCATGGGCTTGCTTCTCCAGGTGCCGAGCCGCAAGCCCACTGACTTTTCCCGGTTAATTTTTGCTCCCGTTACCGCTTCGTATTCTTTCAGTGTCTCGCCGACCAGCTCGATGTGCTCGTAGCTCGACACTATGACGGTGACGTCATCCGCGTATGCAGACACGCTCCTCCCGCATCCCAGCTCTCGTGGGATGCCCCTCAGCGTCGCCAGTTTCCGCAGTAGTGGCTCAAGAGTCAGTACATACAGCAGCGAACGCATGATACGAACCGAACGCATGATGTTAAAAGGTCTGGATAGATGACCATTTACGCGAACTACTGAGCGGATGCCGCTGTATAAGGCAGCGATCCAACCGCGGAAAACTGGACCGAAACCAGCCGCTTTGAGGACAGTCTCCAAGTAGTGATGGTCTACCCTATCGAAGGCTTTTGATTGATCCAAATTGATCAGTGCCCCACCCATGCCAGGATTTTTAACTACCCTGTCTATGATGTAGCGCATCAGATGGAGGTTGTCATGAATACTTCTACCCGGCACGGCGCATGTTTGCGCCTTGTCGATTAGTTTCTTGATGACAAGCGCCAACCTCTCGGCTAACACCTTGGCCAAAATTTTCAAATCTGCGTTGAGCAGAGTGATGGGCCTGAAATTATCTATGACGTCCCCCTTGTTTGGGTCTTTCTTGATCAGTTCCACTGCTCCTCGCTTTACAAAAGCAGGAATACTCCCGTTCTTCTGCCAGTTGCAGTAGACAGCTGCCAAGACGCCTCCAAACAAGTCTGGCATATGAAAATAAAATTCGTAGGGCAGACCATCCAAGCCTGGTGACTTGTCTCTCGCGCAGCCTACCTTCGCATCCTGTACGTCCGCAGCTGTGATAGGCTTTTCACAGAGACTCCACCTCCCTGCTGAGAGTCGTGGCAAGGCATGCAGGTAGGCACTAAAGTCCACTCTGCTTTCTGACTCACCACTTGTCCCAAACAGTTGGGTGAAGTGTTGTTGAAAAACCCCACACATCCTTTTAGGCTCGAGCAATTCGCGCCCCTTTCATCTATAAGAGACTTGATGGTGGCTCTGTTGCCTCGTTGCGCGTCTCCACCACTCGGGCCTCTTGGGCGGCTCCAACTCCTTCGTTCCTCAGAGCACGCATCCTAGCTCTGACAACGCATCCCTCGTGTTTGGCGTTGAGGTGTTGGTCGAGGGCCAATCTCGCCGCCAGTACGTTGGACGCGATGCCAGTTCTAAGTGCCTCTTCTAAAACCTTAACTAAATCTCCCTCTATTCTATTTCGGTCTAATGCTAGGGCTCTACTGTATCTGACTGATTCTGCTTTAATCGCTTTTTTTAGGGCATACCACCATCTGTTGTTGATGATGGTACCCGTCAAAGCTCTCTTAACTAATGTGCTGATCCGGTCCCTGTAAACCTGTCGTGCTGTAAAAGACGCGTTCAGTTTCCAGTAACCAGGACCCTGCCTATGTGTCTTATCTAAGTCAAGTGTACAAGTCACAAACTTGTGATCTGTGTAACTGACTATATGAAATTGTGGACGACCTACACTATTTTTATCTATTGTCCTACAGAATACTCTATCTAAGTATGATATGGACGACCCGATGCGGTTACTCCATGTCCACATTGGCACATTCGGGTGGTCCAGTCGGTACCTGTCAGACAGTTGGAAACGTCTGAGCAGGTCTTTGAGGCATTTGCATCCCCTTCTATTGCTATCTCTGCCCACGTAGTCTAGATGCGTGTCCAGGGTGGCATTCCAATCCCCCACTAAAAGTAAAGGACGAGACGTTCTCATGAAAGACTCTAGACGTCGAAAGAAATCTGGTCGGCCTGTTAAGGACGGAGCATAAACTGCTATCAGTCGAAAAGCACACTCATTGCTGCCATCGACATCCAAAACGACCAGCCTACCCTCCGGGTCTAGGAAATTTGCTCTTACTTTGAGATCCAGACTCTTCCGGATAAGCACCGCGGTGCCACCTCCGCCCATTCTCGGTAGACACGGAGAAAAATAAATGTTGAAATGTGTACCGAAAATGTGCTGGAGTGCCCGCAAGCTGTGGAGTCTGGTCTCACTGATGGCTATGATATTCAGATTTAGTGACTTGATGTCATTTAACAGGTAGCCTTGTTTCCAAGGCGACCCCAAGCCACGTACATTTATACTACCTATTCTGAGCATGTTCCGATAAAAGTGCAAAAAAGGAAAAGGAGAGAGAAAAGGTTACTTGTTTTTCGAAAGTTCTTTGTCTTTCACCTCACGGTCTTCTTCTATGAGGCTTTTATACAGTTTTTTCGATGAGTACTTTTGAAATCTCCCTACTGCATCAGGGTAAAGAGATTTCAGGGTGCTGTATGTGTTCTGTGTCACGTGTTATTTTTAATGTGTTGTGGTGGTTTTTGTGTGGGGTGGTTACTTGTTTTTATGTCGTTTTCAGTAATGTTAGTGTTTGACCTAATGTGTTCCATTAGGTCGTGGTTGTTTGTGTTAATGGCTGTCAACATTTTTGGGGGGTTTGATGATGGTGTGTTTGTGTTGATGTGTGTGTTTTCTGTGGATGTTTTTGTTTCGGGAGTGGTGTATCTTCCCGCTTTGTTTGTTATTTTTTCTTTTCTTTTTTTTCCCCTTTTTCTTCTCCCCCTGTGGCTATTTGCCAATCTTCCGTGTCTTCTTCGTCTAATGACAGATCAGACGAATCGGAGTCTGGAAGAGGGAAAGTATTGGGGTATATTGTCGACTGTGTTGGTTTTGTTGTTGGTGTTGGTTGGTGAGCGTTTGGTTGTGGTGTATGCGGTTTTGGATGTGGGGTTTGGGTATTTTGTGTTTGAGTGATTGTGGGTATTGTTGTGTTGTTTAGGGTCTCAATTTTGTGGGGATTTGGAGTTGTAATTGTTTCTTCATTTTTGCTGGGTGTCTTTTTGGCAGATGTCCTTGGTTTGGGAGTTGGTATATTCTTGGTTGTTGTTGTTGGTGATGCTGCTTCTGTTCTTGGTGCTGCAGTTGGTGTGGTTGTTTGTTTGGTGAGGTTTGTTCCTGCAAAAAGTGGTGTGGGTAGTAAACCTTGTTTATTTGTTTTTGTTTCCGGCTGCTGTTGTTGTTGCTGTTGTTTTCTTGCGGCAGATTTGCAGTCTTTTTTTAGGTGTTGCTCACTGCCGCATATGTAGCAACGTGGTCTTCTGCCATCGACGACCACATATAACTTGTGGTCGTCTGATACACATATCTGTGTGGGTATTTTTTTTATATCTTCATGATGTATATGTAGAAGAAATTCTACTTTTTTTCCCACCCAGTTTTTATGGCTTGTAAAGTCTATGGCTTGTAAAGGCCTTATGCGTAAAAATGGCGAATTATACTATTTTGGAAACCACAGTCACAGAGACTGTGGTTTCCAAAATAGTATAATTCGCCATTTTTACGCATAAGGCCTTTACAAGCCATGGACTATTGGCTATTTTGGGGACATTGTTTAGAGTGATCTTAGTCACTTTCTGTCCCCGATAGCTTGGTGTAAGTTGGAGTTCATTTGAGTGAAGAGTTAGCGTTGAGAAATGTCTAGCTAACTCTTCGGTGTAGAAAACAACTTGTATGTGGGCAAATTTGTTCCACCAGGTTACATATTCTTTGTGATCCCAGATGGGTTTCAAGGACTTCTCTATTTTGCTTGTGTTGGCCTTCTCTGGGATTTTTGTTTTTTTGTTAACTATTTTATAAATGATTGTTCGTCTTTTTTCATTTTCCAAAATGTTTTCTGGTATGTTTATATTTACTATACCTTCTGATTCTGTTATTTTGATGTTCGTGTCCTGTATTTGTTGAGCCGTAAAGTATATTGTTGTTGTTTTTCTTTAATCGCCTCAGCGAAATTTGTTGTTGTTTTGTTATTGTTGTTGCTTGTGGTGATGTTGTTGTTGGCTGCAGTTTGTAAAATTGGTGTGTTTGGTTCGATCGTGCAAGTAGGAAGGGGTGGAAAATTGCCTGCGTACTTTAGTCCTGCACTAGGGCAAATTTCGACATTTCGTTTGCTTGTCGTCGTTATTTTTTCACTTGTTGGTGATGGAGTGAGCAGTGGTTGAAGGGAATTGTTGTTGTCGTCGTTGTTGTTGTTGTTGTTGTTGTTGTTATTGTCGTTCTTGGTGACGGCGGTGGTGTTGGTAGTATTAGTAGCATTGACGGCACGGTCTTTGGTGGCGGTGATGGTGATGTTGGTGTTGTTATTGGTGGCGATATCTTTAGTAGGGATAGCAGTTTTAGTAGCAGATTCTGCCATGGTGTTGGTGGTGGTGGTGGACTCACTGATGGTGTTGACGGTGCTTGGCCTTGCGACCTTTGTTTTGTATTTGTTGCTGTTGATGGTGGTGGAGTTGTCAGGTTCGGCGTATGCTAACAGAGCATCCTGTTTTTCTGTTTCTGCGTCACGCTTGACTTGCACCGCAGCCTCGTGGTGGCCAGTGGCCATTTTGGAAATAAAATGGCTAAATGAAACCACGAAGGCTATGAGAATTTTTTCTTTTAAATTTTGCCCACAAGGGGCAAAATTTTGTGTCGATATTTAACAAAGGTTTACAGTGGATGTTGTTGCACAACTTTTAAGCACAAAATGTTTGTCAATATACACTTTTAAATAGTCAAAATAAATGATTACCTTCGGAGCTGAAACGACATCACATCCGTCAATAGAGATAGATAGATAGATAGATAGATAGATAGATAGATAGATAGATAGATAGATAGATAGATAGATAGATAATAGATAGATAGATAGATAGATAGATAGATAGATAGATAGTTAGATAAATTTATTGTTGCACATATATATAATGTAGAAGGCAAATTATTTTAACAACTCGTTGTTCTTTTGCTACAATTTCTAAATTACGAATTATTTCTCTTCTTCAACGCTCTCTGTGTGTGTATGTGTGTTTACTTGTGTTTTCACATTAATCGTAATTCAATTTGATAAAATTCAACAAGGAAAACCACTGGGAAATAGTTATCGTTTTATTTAACACAAGCGAGCTATCTTCTGTTAGCGATGTCAGAAGTCCAATTGAGAAATAACTCAAATTGTCTGAACTAATAAATAAACGATGAATAATATTTAGAAGAGTTTAATTTAAGTAGGGCACTGCTAAACAAAGAAGACAACATAGGGGCTATAAACTGTTTCTAAATAAGTAAGAGGGCAGTTAAAATGCAAGATATTAAACTTAGATTTTCAGCTGTTAAAGGTTCTGAATTTACTCTGTTATACCAGAATATTCCGTAAGAACTCTTTCGAGAAACATTGGAAAGGAATGAAGAGGTGAGAAAATGTTTCCGATCGTTTCCAAAGTTATCAATCATTTATCCACTTCCGCGACCCATCATTCCAGGATGGTTGTGGCAGTAGAGTTCTCAGGTCATCTGGCGTAGGGGTCTGTCAGAAAGAATTGTCATTGCATTTATCAACTAGATTCTCAAACATGAGAAACTGAATCTAAGAATGCCATCGAAACATCTCACCCTTGTTCTACCCCTTGGTTCCTTGCCAGTTGGCTTGGCTTCATGAAATCTATCTTGTATTTCTTTCAAGTGACATTCTAATCACAAGTCTACATTACAGGAGCAGTGGCTTCTCAGTGCCGAGAAGTAGGGGCTCGATCTGGGGGAGTCTCCCTGGTCTTCGAACTACGCGCCACGTCTAGGAACGGTGCGTCAGAGATTCATCGGAGGAACCTCATTTCGTACTCTTATGTCCACGATCGAACTCTTTTGAGTGCCATCCAAATTCGTAACCATAGGTGTGGATGGGCATAAAAGCTTCAATATATTCCACAACAAAGAGGCAGCGAACTGGCAGAAACGTTAGCATGCCGGGCGAAATGCGTAGCCGTGTTTCGTCTGCCGTTGGGTTCTGAGTTCAAACTCCACCGAGGTCGACTTTGCCTTTCATCCTTTCAGGGTCGATTAAATAAGTACCAGTTACGCACTGAGGTCGATGTAATCGATTTAATCCGTTTTTGTCTGTCCTTGTTTGTTCCCTCTGTGTTTAGCCCCTTGTGGGTAGTAAAGAAATATATATTCCACAACAAAGAAGTGCTTTCTTCTTCTTCAATATGGTGTAACAGAAATAATTTCTGCCATTTTCAGGCAAACATATCGGCGTATAACGCAATAAATCTCATGCATTTGGACAAGATAGTATGACGGGAACAGATAAGAGTGGAAGAGTTAGTTTGACAGCATAAAAGCAGTTAGGACAATAAATCAAAATGACAGTAAATTTCTGTATCATTTAAATGGTATGGAACACCGTAATATATTTAAAACTCCTCTTCATAAATACACCTATCTTTAGCAAGAAGATCAAATCAGTCCATCATCATACCAGCAAGGAATCACAAACTGGTAAAAGAACTCATTGAATCACATCTCTCATATAGCTTGCTCAAAGACAAGGTATTGATCCGATTCATATATTTGGTACCATCTTGATAGAAAAATGCATGAAAATAATTGCAAATCACATCAGTTTCAGAGTTGCGGAATGTAAACACAATTGGCAGGAATATGGATAGACATTGCTCAATCTTTCATTGATAATTTAATCAAAGCTACGTCTAATCAGTTTAATACACTGATATTATAGAAAGGACTAGCTGCAAAGTAATGAGATAATGTATTTTACTGTAAAGATATACCTAGCCAATTTAAACCTGGGACATATACTCGTGTATGTAAGTGTGAGGGTATGTACACATACAAAAAGGCGGCGAGCTGGCAGAAACGTTAGCACGCTGGGCGAAATGCTTAGCGGTATTTCGTCTGCGTTACGTTGTGAGTTCAAATTCCGCCGTGGTCGACTTTACCTTTCATCCTTTCGGGGTCGATAAATTAAGTACCAGTTACGCACTGGGTCGATGTAATCGACTTAATACCTATGTCTGTCCTTGTTTGTCCCCTCTGTGTTTAGCCCCTTGTGGGTAATAAAGAAATAGGTATGTACACATACATGCATACTTCTAATTTAAAAGCAGCAGAAATTTAACAAAAGCTGTTACTCGGAGTTTCACGTTTCCGTTCGTCAGACAGTTTATTATTCTAGCTCTGGTATTTGAGTACTCTTTTTTCCACCTTGTTTCACATTTATGTTTTTACTCCGGTATTTATATATACATATATACACACATATATATATAGATTTACATATACCTATATATATATATATATATATACATTTACATATACCTATATATATATATATATATATATATATATATATATATAATATATATATATGCACACACTGGTATAATAATTATATGAATGCATATACATACACTAACACACACACACACACACATATATATATATATATATATATATATATATATATATATATATATATATATATATCATGAATAAGCATTCGCAAAAACATCTATACATGCCTCTGCCAACACGCATATATGTATGCGTGTAAATATGTATTTATAAGTCTGTATTTGCCATGTATATTTTTTCTGTTGATTCTGTGATCTTTCAAAACAATCTTTGTTCGTCTTGTAGTAGGGAAATCATAAAAGATGTACGCTGCCTAAATTTCATATCGTATTGCGTATCTTCGTCATATGATTCTTGGTTGCATTATCTTTAAAAACATCGGCACCTCTGTTTTGTATCTATAGCAACATATTTACATTGATACCCACCATTAATCTTCTCGAGAAAAGTTAAAATATTTCCACAATCATTATTACGAAAAGAATACTTTTCATCTGAAAGATTCGTTGTGATTTACCTTCTCAATTTTTATGATTAATTTGTGAACCATAATTTTCTTTGTAAATGGATTAGGAAAATTAAGACTGTGAAATAGAGAAATTGCACTCACTTCAGTTTTATAAACTTCTAAATATGAATTGCTGTCTTTCCTTTGAGTGTTTCATGTACAGCTCTAACTTACCATAATTTCTACTACTTGTGTTGCCTGTGACGATAACGGATGTTGTCGTTGGCGGCTACCACATTGACAACGTCTATTACAGGTAAAAACAGCGGGCTTAATCGGGGTCACTGCCTATCTAGATATCTATAGCGGCAGGAATTATGCAGACATACATTTCTTTGACTGTATCCTTACGAAAATAGCCCTTTGCGCCAGAAATATAACCGTTTTCAAACTTTCCGCAGTGTTAGAAGCTTTTCTTGTGTCATTTCATATTGTATTAGAATATGTAGTTTTGTGCTATGCTGTACATAAGTATTGCAAATGTATTCTCCGGTGAAGGTTTTATTGTACTGCAGACTATTTTCTTCATAGGTATATAGGAATGGCTTGCGAATTACGCAGTCTTGTCATTAATTACAAACCCCTATGTTGCTGTTGCATTCGTGATTTATAAGTTTCAAAGTTTAGAAAAGTTGATTTATTCTGAATCATCTCTTCCTCATCTACTGCTTGTCTGCTCACATATATTTCTGATACATTGTCACTTATTGAAAAAACACCCCGAAATTCTGTCTTTACTTTTGGCACATTTAAATGGTTGTCATAACTCTTCTTCCATTCATAAAATTATTCTAAAAATATACTCCTGGATTCAGATCCTTTTTTAAAGTTATTCAGACTCGGATTTACATATCGCTTTGAATTTCAATAATAGGGAACGTATTCATAGATGATTTTTACGTACATACATCACTGAAAGTCGTGTTTAGATGTAAACATTTTAAACACGCACATAAAATATTTTCTTCCCAGGCATTGCACCCACTCCTAACAACACCTATCCACTTGTTCCCATCTATTCCATTGTAGCATCCTGTGTTTTGTATTGTAATAATAAAAGAGTTTATGTCAACCCCTACTCTACCTCTTTTTCTGGGCATTTACAACTATGTAAATGATTCCTCCTGAAATTTGTTTCTTTATGCAGTCAAGGGAATTTTTAGTCATATTGAATTAAGTTTTGGGAGAATATCTAAATATATTTAATTTATGATCATCAAATAGATCTGAAATGTCAACTGCTAGTAGTCTTAATTCTTAATAAACGCAGCATCCTAGCTGCATTTGATCTTTTCATGATGATAGGGAGATAGATAAAAATTGTTGACAAATTACAGCAGCGTGGAATTATTTCAATCTCCAGCTGTGATAAAATATTTGCTAAAAATGATAATAGAATATTCTCACTGTTGCAAATCTGTGCTGTTGCAACTGAAGATGGCGATAATTTTCAAATGAAAGTAATGCTTGCATTGTTCGGTTAAATGGAGCCGCCTGAAACGGCCGTATTGCATTAAAACCGTGACATATTTTTTAGTTACCTGATTTGTATTCACTTTACTTCGAGTTATGCTGAAAATACCGGACTGATTTTGGTGTCTGAACTTAAGTACCTAATTCAACTAAATCTTAATTATTTCCTATATATAAGCTCATCTTATTAATCTCATGAATGTATCTCACCATTTTTGGACAGATGAGTGACTGGTGATGAAAAACACAACTTTTTGAATGAAAACGTTCAGCGACGCTCAGTCGTGGAAACAGAATAACGATAACTCAAAAACGACCTCTATGCAAAAAGTTTCTTCTTTGCGTTTGGTGGTATAGCATTGATGTAATCACTTTGAGCTGCTGTCAACTAATGTAGGCATTACTGCTCGCATCTATTGCCAATATTTAGAGCGTATGTTGCTTTCAAGAAGAAAAAAGGCCCAGTTTGGTGATTCGTAAAGGAGTGGTGTTTCATTATGATAAAGCAAGGACCCACACTGCAAAAATTACATCAGAAAAAAGCGAAAAGCTTGACTTGGAAAAGAATCCCCCTTTCGCCTTATTTTCGGACCTTGCTCCTTCTGATAATCACTTGCTTCGAAGCTTACAAAATGATTTAGATGGATTAATTCTCAAAAGCTCCAAACAGGTCGAAACTGGCTCCTCTTCCTTCTTATGAAAAAGAAGAGGTTTTTCTCCAATGGAATTAAAAGCCTGAGGAGCAGATGGAAGGAATTCATCGATAATGTTTAGAGTTATATACAGGATTAAATTTCAAAAGATGTAAAATTAGATGACTGTTTTTCTTTACAGAAAATTTGGACAGTACGTATGGGATTACCTGATATAAAAATGTGTTTCATATATACGGAAGAAAGAGAGAAAGTATGTAATGGAGAGAGAACGACAAGGAGATAGTCGGGCAGAGACATTCTTTTGAATGTTTTAGTTGTAGTGTTGAAGAAGTAAATATTGAAAGGAAATTTAAATATACAGTTCAAGGATAGCAGTAAACGTTACAGAATATAATTGCACCAACACTGAGTATGTTTCAAAGTAACATGGAAATGTAATCTCAGTCTATGACATGTCAAACGATAAAAATAACAACAAACATAACACTTATTCAATTTTTTTTTTAAATGACGTTTGGAAAATAAAATTTACTTATTTTATTGGATTAAATCCACCATAAAAAAATTCTATTTCAGCGTTTCCCTGATTCTTATTTTAGGTTGGCGCCTCTGGACCTGGAAGAAGGAAAATGAAAGTTTATAGCTGCTTTTACATTCATACTAAATAAAATTATTAAATATAGTAAAATAACTCATATTCGTTGAAGATGATTCGACTTCCTAGGAATAAATAGTAAACTTCACTCAAATAAGAGACACATTTATTTCGGTAAAGTACTCTCCTGGATAATGTCGACGCGGTTTTTCTGAGTGGGTAATGTAGTCTCGCACATATTAATCATATACAAAGGTGACTGCGAGTGAAGATGTTTTTTTTCTTTTTTCCCCACCTAAAACTTACCTGTTGTCAATTAACAACTATTATCTCATGTCAATTTGAGATAGGAGCAATTATGTGCTTCATCAATTTTGCATAAATTACAGCAAATTCTTCTTTCAGTCACACGAGTCTCTCGACTTAAATATTACAAATGTGGTAATCTGTTACTGGAATCCTTGCTAAATTACTTTAGCTATAATTCAGTCATTGCTATGTTCGATTACGGCCCAAACACTAACAATAATCGCTTAAATATCCTTACAAAAAAGTTTTGTTGCATTTATAATATCACAAATGTTATGGCATGAGTATGGTTAAACCCACCTCAATATACAACTGGTATTTACTCTTTTACTTGTTTCAGTCATTTGACTTTGGCCATACTGGAGCACTGCCTTTAGTAGAGAAAATCGACCCCAGGACTTTTTCTATCGGTCTCTAGTACTTATTCTATCGGGCTCTTTTGCCGAACCGCTAAGTTTAGGGGACGTAAACACACCAGCATCAGTTGTCAAATGATGTTGGAGGGACAAACACAGCTACACAAACATGTACACACATACATATGTATATACATATCTACGACGGGCTTCTTTCAGTTTCCGTCTATCAAATCCACTCACAAGGCTTTGGTCGACCCGAGGCTACAGTAGAAGACACTTGCCCAAGGTGCCACGCAGTGGGACTGAACCAGGAACCATGTGGTTGGTAAGCAAGTTACTTACCGCACAGTCACTCCTGCGCCTATTTATTGAAAAAATGTGAGTTTCTACATCCACCAACTCACTTCAAATATTACATTGCTCTCATCAAGAAACACAAGATATATAGAATTATGTCGTTCTTAATTTTTACGAATCCAAATACAAGTTTGTAACGGATGGAATAAATTTAATCGTTGGTCTTCGTAATGAGAGGAATTAGAACTTTTGACCACAAATCTCTAATCGTTCCACTCACTGTACTACATTTTTTGCAACTCGTCTTACTAATGTATCGAACTTGTATTATTCTTTATATATTCATGGAAAATCTACATCAACGTGGTGACTGCATATTCTACCGACGTCGATCGAATCCTTCCGCTTTAACTTTCGTTAGAACTCCTGTATAATGGTTAGGTCTATGATAACAACAACTAAATTTCTTTCATACCACACTATACTCTGTTTTGAAATGAGTATAAAGTACTGCTATGAGTAAACTCTAAAAAAAATTTTTTTTTAAATAAAACAGAAAAAATTTGCAAAGACTGGTTGATCACGACTAGATTTCCCTTTGATCATACATTGCTCAGACAATATTTACCAGAGACTAAACAACAGCATTTACTGGTCTATTTTCGATGAAAGAAATTTAATCGTAAACATCTGATAACATCTTACCTGGATGTCATGTGACTTTGCTTATGAAAGAATACATGCATACAAATAAAACAGTACGAATGTATTGATGACTCATTCCTGCAGCATTGATTTGTGTTTGTGTGAATGTATATATGTGCATGTGTGTGCGTGTAGGTATGCATATGTATGTGCGTATACATATACATGTGAAGTAAAATGTCCATTATTTTCCTTCTTTTTATTTGTGTTCTATATATTAAACTTAACTTTTGAATATATATATATACACCAAAATATTTGCAGTAAATGTATTGTAGGAACACATTTATTATGTGAAAACTTATGTTTGTATTTCTATTTTCACACACACACACACATTTACACACACATATATACACATACATGAATGCATAAAATAAAAATATTTACACCTCATGTTAAAAAACAAGTCTTGTCATGTTTAAAGAAAAATAAATATATGCATAAAAATATAATGCGATTTCAACCATTTCTCTGATGTGTTTGTGTGTGAGTGTGTCTGTGTGCGTGCGTACGTCCGTGTACAAATGTATGTATGACTCTATGTACATCTATAAATTCTTCTTATTGTACCTTTTTCTGATTGGATGACCCTTCAAACAATTTCCCTTCAAGTTCGTACCTAATGTAATATTGTTATGTAAGTTTTGCCAAAAAATTCCAATTTCCGCCTTTTCTAAGACATAGGGCTTTTGGACATAGTAATAAGAATATTTTTAAAAAATTGTCTTTGCATGCGTGAGATGAATAGCTGTGTCTCACAATTCAATACATAAATAGTTTTTTTTTCTGCTTTTTTGAACTGAATGAAAAGTTCTGCTGTTATTTTCTGCTATCATTATAGAGTGAGTGCAGTAATATCTACTAACATAACTAAGCTTAGAATATGGTCTAGGATCAATTTCTTAGGCCATCGGCTTCACATCAATTCCGTTGCTGTCTCTAAGGAAATGTAAGTAAATTATAATTTGTATAAGCGTTTGAGAATATTCAGCAGCTTTGATTTAGTGAGTTTTATTCTTTGTCTTGCGAGGATGCATCAAAAATCCTTCTTGAGATACGTGTTCAACTCTTGCTTGAACATATTTCACTTCGTTCATATCACCAACGATACAAGAATGGATAATGCAGTTGATATCTCTTAACCAAAGTGCAGCGTTCATCTGTTTCTGACAGCAATATATCCAGCTGTACATAGGTGACCCCTGCAACGGACTGGTGATTCATTCAAGGGTAGGTTTTACTGCCTTCCTAACTAGCAGGATTACATTATTCGAAGTCTCTCAAATTCCGTAGAAGCGCATTGTGACCAGCGATGTAAGACATCACTGAAATGTAGGGTTAGTACAGTAATAGTGGTGTCAATTCGTAGTTGTTGTATTAAAATATGTATGGCATCAATCAATATAACCGGCAAGATAAAACCTCAAAGATAATTGTTCTAAGAATATTTGGAGAGAAACACATCAAAGTGACAGCTTCGTTAGCCTCACTCACGCAGGAGAAATGTGGAGGAGGCAAATCTACATCTACAACACATCGTCTCCACCGGAAAAATTATATATATATATTTAAAAACTATATATAAAAACTATATATAAAAACTATATATATATTTAAAAACTATATATATTTAATCTTGCGAGGAACAAGAAAAATATTTTTATCGGATTCGCTTACATTAATTTCTTTCATTTATGCTATAACATTAGATTTCATTATTTTCTCATTTGGTGAAGAGATTATTTGGAAATGTTAAAGATAAATGGATATTTGTATGCATGCATAAACATGCATACTTACATACATGTACATAAGCATAAATACATATTTGCTATACACATACACACACACACCTATATATAAGTATGCATATACCTATGTCTGTATATATCCATATATCCATCCATCTGTCTATCTGTCTCTCTCTCTCTCTCTCTTCATATATATATATATATATATAACATATACATCTATATAGTTAATAAAGAACTTCCTTCAATAGAGAACAAACAAACTATATGAGAAATAAGAAAAATAAAGAAAAAAGAACATCTTCCGAATGTAAGTATTGAAAATAATTAAATTGTTAAAAGAAATAATGAGACTTTACAACAATAAAACCAACAGTACACGAACAATATCACTAATAACAAAAAGCAGAAGCTAAAAGCTCAACCAGAGCGAAGAACTATTCAATTAAAACATGCGTTACATATCATAGTATTGATTAACATTTCAAATGGCGCCATTTTATTTTAAGGTATTCCCCCCGCTGAACAATTTAACGGACTACAAAAAGGAAAATAGAAAAAATGCTAAATTGGCGTTCAAAAGTCTATTGCAATTTACGCTACGTTTATTTCTTATTCTCCTTAATTTTGTATTCTTCTTCTTCTTCGATTGTTTGCTAGTTCTTGCTTTATATACTTTTTTTTAATATATTTTTTATAATTTCTTCTGAAGTGATATTTCATACTATTCATGTGAGCTTTTGAAAATCGTCTTCCCCGTTATTTCCCCTCTCTTAGATTCTGATTTAAATAAATCTCCGAGTGTATATATATATATATATATATGTATATATAATCACATTTCTATGCACATACATACATATATATATATAACCATATAAATACATATATACATTCATATATATGCATACACATATATTCATATATATATATATATATATTTTTCTGTTTGTATATATATATATATATATATATATATATACATATACATATATTTACACATAAACACACATGTGTGGGAGTACTGTTTATATATGTATGCGTGAAACACCCATACACCCATATATATATATATATATATATATATAAGGAGACAAAGAGCAGAGAAAGAGAGTCAGACATAAATATACAAAAATTCATTCTCTATCCTTATCTTAACTTCCATGTTTTCTCATGCAGTATATCATTTCCTGTGATGTTTTTGTTCTTTTTTCGTACCTAAATTTTCTGAATTATCATTTGCCTTTCCTTTTATTATTGTTATATCGATTGTAGGAGTTGGTACAATATGCTACTGTTTAACTAATATGTGGCGAGTTCAAGCTAACATCAACTCTTTACGTCTGTCATAATCCCTTCCACTATAGGCACAATGTCTGGAATTGTGATGGAGGGGAAGTAGTCGATTACATCGACCTCGGTGTTTTACTGATACTTAATTTATCGACCCCAAATGGATGAAAGGCAAAGTCGACCTCGGCGGATTTTGAACAAAGAATGTAAGGATAGACGAAATATAGCTAAGCATTTCGCCAGGCGTTGTTAAGTTTCTGCCGGCTCAACGCCTTAGACGAACAAATGGGCGATTACTCCACAGACACGTGTCACCTTAAAGCAGTTTTCAGAGAGATTCAACGTGACACAAAGAGTGACAAGTCTGGCCCTTTGAAATACAGGTACAATTCATTTTTGCAAGCTAGAGTGGATTGAAGCAATGTGTAACAAAGTGTCTTGCTGAAGGACACATTGCGTCGCCGGGAATTGAACTCACGACCTTACGATCGAGAGCTACTAAACATAATATCGAATTATTTTACCATTTGTGGGATTAACCCTTTTGTTACCAACCCGGCTGAAACCGGCTCTGACTCTGAGTACAAATGTCTTGTTTTCATAAGTTTTGAATTAAAATCTTCCACCAAACCTTAGTCACAATTTATGTTCCTAAAACTAGCTGAATGATAGCCAAGTTATTTTACTATTTTTTTCTTTTATTATTTTTAAAGTAATTGAAAGAACCAGAGAGCATCTCAAAATAAATGCAGTAATGAAAGTTTAAATATCTGAAAATTTCGCTTTTATATCGAAGCTCCGCTACTAAAACAGTAAGCTTCTGTTGTACAGATTTCTATTTTTATTAGATGGTTTATCCTAATATTGCCAGAACCTGTTCTTAACAAGCTTAATCCTGGACCTACGTCTCTTTTCACCTTTCAGCAGCCGTCTTTAGAAATACATTTTGTATTGTACATTCTAAAGCCGAAAAAGTCAACATAGTAACAGGCGAGGTTGGCTCTCTACAAATTTGGCTGTCAGTGTTCTTTCTATGGTTTTGCTTCCATAAACAAGTCATCTAGTTACAAAATACATGAAATAGAAGAGGATGAATTCACGATCGCCAGATCCCAGGTTCGATTCCCGGATCGAGTAGTACACTGTGTCCTTGAGCAAAACACCTCATATTACGTTGCTCTGTGATCTCTACAACATCTGGCTTGTGGTACATCGCTCACCTACACAGGTAATGTTTTGATGGAGAGATTGATGTAATGTGCACGTCGACGCATTTTTTTATGAACGGTAATTTCAGTATCCAACTGGGATCTTTTCGTTTTGACAGGCAGTTTTTTTTAAATAATTTCCACGTAACTAAACACTTTTAAACTTCGTATACTGCTAGAATGTGTTTATAATACATCTTTTTCTCTTGGCTTTATTGAGAAAATTCTATAGTTTGTAAGATATTTGTTGTTTTTTCTTCAATTTCTTCAATTTCAATCAATCAGCGACGTCTATTAAGGTGAAAACATTCTGTGCCGTATGAATATGTCCCTCGTTTAAGAAACAGATTGGGTTTATTTACATGTGTGAAGAAAAAAATATACCCTTCTCCCACCCCTAACCCTAACCCTAACTAATCATAACTCTAACCTTAACCCTAAAACAGATTGAAATGCAATAGATCGATACCAGGGTCATAATTATGGGTGACAATTTCATATGACACCGCGAGAAAAAACTGCCGTTCAAATCGAAAAGATCCTCCAACTGAATATTTCCTTCATTGTAAGGATTTTACTGACTCAGATCGAGAAATCCTTTTGCAAAAAGTAACATCTGAGTACAAAGGTGGTTGGCGGTGGATATGGTTGTTGTTTTATCGTTCGTTCTTTACTTTTCTCCTTAACTATCTCTTTAAGATTACACAAAAGTAGCTACCACCATTAATAGAATAAAAACTTATGTAGCGGTCGTATCTTCAGTTATCGAAAGTTTTTGTCTCACTAATAGCAATTTACAGGATTGACGTAAGCTGGTGTCTGAAACCATCGAGAGGACATTCTCGTTGATGCTTCTCGGTTGTTTATTCAATAAAAGGAATTTCTAATCACATGTCTTAACTGACCGATGTATCCATATTATCTCTTATTATAAAAGGCAGATTTTATCTGCCTCCCTTTGTATCTTATAGAAATCTACAATATAGGATTTCTTCAATTACAATTTGCCTAGCATTTTTAAGAGTAGAATGCATCGGGTCGTGACAGGTCCACTTTTTAAAATTTCAACCCCAATTAAGCAAAATTTAGAGAAAACTCACATTGTGGTGTATGAGTCAAATGCTTCTCTTAGTGTGGGATACAGCACACGCAAACGCACACACACAGTGTGCAACGAATAAAGTGAAACTAATTCACTTTCTGTAGTGAGTGACTATTTCACTCTACATTCCCACTTCCACTTTACACACATAGACACGCAAATATATAAATAAAATTGTAAGCTAACGTGTGTGTGTGCGTGTGTGTGAGTGTGTGCGTGTGTGTGCGTGTGTGTGCGTGTGTGTGTGTGTTAGGATGCGTGTGTGTGTGTGTGTGTGCGTGTGCGTGAGTGTGTGACCGGAAAGGTTTTTACGACGAATATAAGATCTAAAGTTATCTCTAAGAAAAAGAAAGATCGCCCAAAAGTGTATATAGATATTTAAATGTATTTATATATTCATATATGCACACATGGATGTATAACGTGTGTGTATATATTTCCATAGAGGTAACCATTCACTCCATACAAAGTTTTTTAGGACGAAAATAAGATCTAAAGTTATCTCTAAGAAAAAGAAAGATCGCCCAAAAGTGTATATAGATATTTAAATGTATTTATATATTCATCTATACACACATGTATGTATAATGTGCGTGTATATATTTCCATAGAGGTAACCATTCACTCCATACAAAGTTTTTTAGGACGAAAATAGATCTAAAGTTATCTCTAGAAAAAGAAAGATCGCCCAAAAGTGTATATAGATATTTAAATGTATTTATATATTCATCTATACACACATGTATGTATAATGTGCGTGTATATATTTCCATAGAGGTAACCATTCACTCCATACAAAGTTTTTTAGGACGAAAATAAGATCTAAAGTTATCTCTAAGAAAAAGAAAGATCGCCCAAAAGTGTATATAGATATTTAAATGTATTTATATATTCATCTATACACACATGTATGTATAATGTGTGTGTATATATTTCCATAGATGTAACCTTTCACTCCATACAAAGTTTTTTAGGACGAATATAAGATCTAAAGTTATCTCTAAGAAAAATTAAGATCGCCCAAAAGTGTATATAGATATTTAAATGTATTTATATATTCATCTATACACACATGTATGTATAATGTGCGTGTATATATTTCCATAGAGGTAACCATTCAATCCATACAAAGTTTTTTAGGACGAAAATATTTATATATAAAGAAAAGTTGTGTGTCTGTCTACTCCGATTTAGATTCCTAACAACTCCCACATTTTGCAATGCAGTTTCACCAAAACCGGGTATCTTATAGTCGTGATTCATATCGAGGCCTTCTGTGTATTAGCGCGCGTCTACGATGAGTCTATGATTTTACAAATAATTTACCATCATTTTTTTTCATTTTAATGCATATTTTTTAAATAAAGGGAAGTAACTCTCAAACTTCACACCAATATGCGTGCTCATATGCGACGTAATATCACATCAGCAGCATTTCCTCACACCCTCCTTGCACTTGGCGAAGGCAAAATACCAGGGGATGAAAATGGTAATATTGCCATCGATTCCATTTGTACCATTGTTAAGACGCCTTCTGATCTCAGGATGCAGTGTTCCCAGATCTACAAGCTAATTATCAGAATATGGATTGGATTGGCAAAAAGGCTATACTGGCCCCGAGGAATAAAACTGTTCACCATATTAATGATGAAATGCTAAAACTCATTCCTGGGGAAGTCTATGTATATCAGTCTATCGATACAACTCCTGACCCAGAGGACGTCATCAACTATCCAATAGAGGTACTCAATCCCTTTGAGCACCCCGGACTACCACCACACTTTCTCAAACTTAAAGTTGGTGCCCCTATAATGCTCATCAGAAATTTGGTTCCCCCAAAACAATGCAATGGCACACGTTTGATCGTTAAGTCCTTATCTCCCACCGTAAACTTATATCAATATTTGCCTGAATAATCATCATAATTCAGTGCAATCATTAACAGTACTTTCAAGCAATTCAGCCCCGAGCAACGCCGGGAAATTCTGCTAGTACAACAATAAATTCTATGCGTCAGTGTCTCACATTTGAATGCCAACATTGTTGGTTAAGTATTACGGGCATTTATTGGTTCACATGATATGAATATAATGCAAAACCCGCTCCGATGAAGTATACATGGGTAACCATCGTACAGTAATGTAGCTGAGCTAACAGCTTGATAAAACATTATCTCATTATCTAATACAGCATATGGACTAGTGGTTAAGAGCGTGAGGCTATTAACCCCAAGATTCCGAGCTCGATTCCAGGCAGAGACCTGAAAAATAATAATAATGATGATGATGATGATGAATAATGACAACAACAACATCGGAAAATACCTTAGGAATGAGAACCCAGATTCGAAATTTCCCCCAGACACTTAATAAAGGCTGGAGGGTATATAAGTGTTAACAAACATGTTGAGGACAAATATCTGTCAAATGTAAATAATGTAAATAATGAAAACATTATCTATCTATATTAGTGTTGAATAAATCAAAGAAATGTTTATTCCTCTATACTTACATATGTTCACCAGATGCCAATGAAGGATCGGAATATTTACTTCAAACTTTATTCTTCTATATTTTACTTTTAAGTTTTCCCTCGCTTTCGACCAAGTCGTCACTTTCTTTAATCTTTTCATTTGTCCTTTTTTTTTTCTTTTCCGCATTCCACTTTTACCTTTAATTCTTCGCTACAATACCTGCTCTCCTTTCATTTCAAAATTCTGTCTAGTCTGCTTCCTTTTTATAAATATTCATTAGCTGGCTACGTCAATATTGACGCCTAATTGTAGTATTTTATATATAAATAAGGTACAAAATAAGGTACATAATAATCACAAATAAAAACATTCACATACTTCTCTTGTTCACGCACACACATACACACATATACCCACACACACTGGAAACGCTATTTTTTTCACTCCTTCCTTCCTTATATATCTATCACCCCTTCTTTTCTCTTATTGCTATTACTTCCTCTCACTCCCTCTCAGTCAGGCCTATTGCTCTCACTACTTCTCCTACACTAAATTACTATTTTCTCCCCTCCTACTCTCATTATTATATTCGGTGAGTTTTTATATATATTTGACTTCCATCATTTTTTTCTTTGCATTCACATTCTCTATGAAGAATACTTTTTGCCTACACACCGCATATTTTATTGCTGGATGGCAACTCCATGTTCTTTATATTGTTCTTTCACATTCAGTGTAGAGTGACTAAGATGAAGCTTTCTTGTGTAAATAAGCTAATTTTATGAGTGTACAGTCAAATATATATATTTACATTATTTACATTTGATGCATATTTGTCGTAATCTTGTTTGTTGGAAACACAACATTTCAGCGGATATACCCTCCAACCTTCATCATTATTATTATTCAGATCACTGCCCGGAATCGAACTCGGAATCTTAACCACTACACCATATGCCCATGCGCAATTATAGAATTAATTTTAATTAATCTTAGGGCTTATAAATCTAAGATTAAGGAAGGATTGGAAATTATTAGATGTATAACCCCTAAAATTCACTCCATAATTTGCCCACGGGAATATGGCGTAGTGTTTAAGAGCGCGGGGCGCGGGCTACTAACGACAAGATTCTATCCAGGTTCAGTCCCACTGCATGGCATCTTGGGCAACCAGAGACGGAACCTGAAAGAAGCCCATCGTATATATATATATATATATATATATATATATATACAATCATATAGAAGGGAAATGGAAATTAATAGAAATGTTAACTTCCAGTTACCTAGCGTGTAAAAATTTAGTCCAAAGACAATGTATTACTCATAAAATGCAGTGTACATTTAAACACATAAGAAGAATCCACTCATGGGATTCCTCACGTTAGAAAGAACAGCTAGGTTCCAAAACCACAAAATTAGGGATAAAATCCCGAAAGGAACGATATGAAAAAATAAAAAAAAATTACCGCCTAGTTTCCTCGACCAATTGGTTTTTGATTTTAGTTTAGCAAATGAAATAATTTGTTAGGTGAAATCGTCATAACCAGGTACACCTCACATTAAATATATAAACTCGAGGCAATCAATTATGTGCCTCTTGTTTATACATCCTAATGTTTTCAAAACAACTGCGCAAGCGCAGATCCTCGTCGGCAATGAAAAAAAAAGCTGATGGTAAAATGGTAAAATGGTAGAATACCGAAGTTCTGTAAATGTTTTATAATTTTCGTGCATAATATTTCTGTAATTAAATATTTTAAATATATTGGTTAAATTATGTTTTGCAATATTTAAATAAGTTTATTGCAAGGAACATGGGCATTATAATAGTTACCAATATGTGCCTAATGAATAAATTTCAACACCGTACAGATCGGGCCGAAGACTGGGAGGTCCGCTAGAATACATAATATATATATATATAATATATATATATATATATATATATATATATATATATATGTGTGTGTGTGTGTATGTGCGCGTGTGTGAGCCTGGGTGTGTATTCATGCATGCATATATATATATATATATATATATATATATGACTGTGAGTGTAAGTGTGTCTAAGCGCGTGTACGAGTGTGTTATTTCGTTGTATATCGGCAAAAAGTGCAATCGTCGGTGAGTGAAACAAATAGAAACGACAGTTTCGATTATTAATACACTATGTTATCATTTGTCCCACCTCATGATACGCAGCGAATCCATTTTAATATCTCGCCTCAAAAACGCAGTGAGTTTGTAGTGCAGTCATTCGATTAAGATGAACGACAAGACACGTATACGCTAAATGCGAAAAAAGATCTCTATCTGTAGTAAAAGACCGAAAATGTTCATTATATCCTGGGTTCACAGATGCACGTAAGCAGGAGGGATATTTCTCTGAAGATTAAGTTTGGGCACTGGTTAGTGTTTAAACGGAGCGCAAAAGCTACGACAATATATGAGAAAATTAATATATCGCCATCTTAAATGAAGAAATATTTATACTAGAACTCGACTCACATAAAACTTGACAGGTTTTATTTTTGGTTTATTTGCGTATCTTTCTCAATATCATAATGTCCGATATAAATGTTGGTGGTTTCGTTGGTTCCTTTGTGGGTTGGTTGGTTGGTTGGTTGGCTGGTCGTTCGCTTTAATCAATCTTTCTTTACATCATAACTGGAAGGTGAGTAAAGTAGCAAAATAATAAAACAGATGTAGACAGAGTTAAAATAAGAGGTACAGAGTATCGGGTAGCACTCTAGAAAATGTATAAGGGGTGTGCTTATGTGTGAGCGTTTGATACTGTCTGCATGCGTGTGTGTGTGTGTGCGTGCGCGCACGCGTGTGTGTGTATTTGCTTATTTGTGTGTGTATGTGTGCGTTCGTGCGTGCGTGTATGTGTGTGTGTCAATTTGGCTAGATCTATGCAAATGAATCCGCGAGGTAATGAAATCCATTTCGTAATTGTTAGATCACAGATCCAAAAAACACCGTGTGATATCTTATATATGTACCTTTTCCTGTAGCCTCTTTATAGTCCTTCATCTTTTGTGTTTAATTACGCATGTAGAAATGGAAGGAGGCCAACCGGATGAATTGTACGTGTAATCCAACGGACCAGCTTTGTCTCATATTGCGTCACATTGATTCTGTCTGAAGACATAGGTATCTTGAATACTCAACAAATTATAATTTGATGTGTTGGGTAAAGAATTGTTTGATCGAATAAATATAATACATATCGTGAAAACGATGGATGTTCTTTGAAATACGTGTGTTAGTCAATGATTCGACGAGGAAGTCTGTGTTGACAAGTCTCAAGATGCATCTTTAAATATGAAACAACGTAACTATAAAAGATCAAAATTTTAACTTTCAAACAATTTAAATTCAGGATTCTCTCTCTCTTACGCGTATCCTTCTCTCTCTCTCATCTTCTCCATCTTATTCCCATACTCTCTCCCTCTACATCTCACTCCATCCATTTCTCTCTCCTCCCTTACGTGGCAAAATTTACCGTTAACTCCAATAAACGTTCCTCTTATAGCAGGTGTAATTTTAATTTGACTAGTTAACTAATTACGTAAAAGAAAACAGCCCGTATTTCAAAACGTTTTAGAGCAGAAGAGACATCTGGAATAACTTCTAGTTTGTAAATATCTCTTATTGCTCGTAGCTTAGTGACAAGATGAGAAACCATTCTTACACATAGTATAGTTTTGTGATTTAATCCAACATTTAAAATTACCGTATAAACTAACACAGGCAGGGAATTCTTGAAACTAGTTTCTAAGCACTTACAAGCAAACCATAGGTTACATAATAGGAGAGCGCTGAATGTTAGCTATTCTTGTTGCAAGAACTTTGCCTCTAATTAACCAGCACAACGAGAAAATGATTAGAAATAATAATGGTGCCGGAAATAAACAGAAGAATTGTAATTGTAAAGGCCAAAGTTGCTGTTCGTTTGAAGGAAATTGATATGAGAAAGGAATAATATATAGGGCTAATGTGCAAATAGATGACTCGCAAAAATACAAGACATACACAAGCGCCACGGAAAATTCTTTCAAGACAAGGCTACATTCCCATCGAATATGTGTGTGCGTGTGTGTATAATTCTGTATGTATTCATACAGTAGCACAGAAAGCGTTAGTGTAGAGAACGGGCCGAGATTCTCATACTAAAAAATTAGCCAATTCGAAATATACTTGTTCAATTTTTGGAAAAACTATCCGCATAAATAACTACAGTAACATCGCATACGTATACGTTGATTTTCTTTTAAATTCTAGGTTGATGTGATTTTCAAGCATTCAAGATTTATTTAACTGTTTATACACATTAGTTAAAATATTGTTCTTAATAACTCTGCTATTTCTGTACATTTTCGGTCTCCGTTGTATCTCGTATATAAATCAGAAAACCCACTAAAGATTCTATGAATTCCCACAACAGAAAATATCAGGTCGCAATGGACTTATACATACACCAACACATATGTCTATGTGTGTGTATGTATCTATGTGTGTGTGTGAGCGCGCGCACACGCCTATCTATTCAAGTTACTATTTATTCAAGCTTACTTATGTGTCGTAACTAGCTTGCTTACCAACCACCTGGTTCCGGGTTCAGTCCCTCTGTGTGTAACCTTGGGCAAGTGTCTTCTACTATAGCCTCGGGCCGACCAAAGCCCTGTGATTGGATTTGGTAGACGGAAACTGAAAGAAGCTCGTCGTATATATGTATATATATATGTAGATATATATATATATATATTATATATATATATATATATATATATATGTGTGTGTGTGTGTGTGTGTGTGTGTAAGTGTGTGCATGTCTGTGTTTGTCTCCGCAACATCGCTTGACAGCCGATGCTGGTGTGTTTACGTCCCCGTAACTTAGCGGTTCGGCAAAAGAGACCGATAGAATAAGTACTAGACTTACAAAGAATAAGTCCTGGGGTCGGTTTTCTCGACTACAGGCGGTGCTCCAGCATGGCCGCAGCCAAATGACTGAAACACGTAAAAGAGTATGTAAGTATGTATGTAGGCATGGCTGGCTGGATATATATTTACTCGAGTGTGCCAGAAAAAGGAAATACCCGAAAATAAGATACGTTTATTTTGCTTTATTGCTTCACCTAATTCCACCGTCTTCGTTTTAGCTACACACACACGCACACACTTACACACACACACCTATATATATATATATATATATATATGAATGATCGTGTGTCTGCATGTGTGATTGTAATTTGTATAAATGCTTTTATAAGTGTTAAGCAATTAAGCAATCGAATACAAAATATGAAGATAATTTCCAGCTGAGTGTAGCATTTGAAAAGCTGAGGTGTAAAATTCTGTCATTGCTTTAGCTATATTTTAGGAGAATGATTGAAGACTTCAGTCATGAGACTTCGTGATATGCCTTTGTTTCGAGGAGCATGCTGTGAGATTTGGCATGGCATGACAGCATATTTTATTGAAGTAGAACTGCGGCTTAAGCTAAGAACACATAATCAAATACATCATGCATGCACAAGTAAAAGCATGTATCTATGTATGTTTGTATGTATATATATGTGTGTGTGTGTGTGTGTGTGATATACGCACAAATACACACGCACAAGCACACGCACACAAATGTTCACACACATGTGTAGGTGTGCACTTGTACTTAGATATACAGATATGTATACACACAAACACGCGCGCGCGCGCAACGAAAACAGCAGCAGCAGCGGAGGCCCATTAGCCCAGTGGTTAGGGCAGTGGACTCGCGGTCGTAAGAACGTGGTTTCTATTCCCGATACGGCATTGTGAGTTTTTATTGAGCAAAAACACCTAAGCTACACGAGGCTCCGGTGGGGGTGGTGGTGAACCCCGCTGTAGTCTTTCAACACATGTTTCTCTCGCTCTTTCTTCCTACTTCTGCCACAAAGCAGGGGAACCATTGTGTAACCCATTATGGTGAGGTAAAACTTTCGGACCCTAGTTTAAATTACGAATCCTCTACCAACCCCAGGATGGTTCAGCTCTCCGCCCGTTAAAACCTACCGTTTACGGAATGCGTATAACAACGTGGCTTTCGAGCCCGTGCAATCGCCAGTCAATCGCGTGTGGTGGGTGGTTGCCACACGCATTCTTAGTAGCTTAGAGTAGGCTCGAATTAGAGATTATTCTTTGTGGCTAATGGCGTGAGTCCTGAGTGGAAGAAGAAGAAGAAGAAGAAGAAGAAGAAGAAGAAGAAGAAGAAGAAGAAGAGAAGAAGAAGAAGACAGCAACGCAGTTGTATATATGTAAGCCAAAATGTGCTTAAAGAATAACTCGGATTGTCCAGTAGCATATATTTGAAGAAGATCGTGAAACACTTTCTATATTAAATACAACATAAATTCCTGATTTCAGAAATTATATCTGTTTTTGCATAGTGTAACACAATTGTCAAATGGCAATTAAGCGGTAAATAAACTCATAAGTTGTGAATTCCGCAGACTTGATGCGTTGTTAAGTGAAAGGAGGGATTTATTGTTTATTGTAAGGAGACAAGAGAATAGACGCTAACAAATGTTTCTGGCGCAAGAGCCTTCATCAGCTCTACAATATTTTGAATCAATCACCGTTAGCCATAGATGTTAGGCGAATGCAAAATGGATCAAGACACAGCTATGTCCTAATTAATTTTCGTAATCTCTAAGCAAAAGTGAGCTAAATGAAATGACACTCGCGTGTGTTAACTCTGAAGATTTCTTGAATCTTCAGATTATGTCCCTTGCTCAATTGAAAATGGTCATAATTGGCACTTGGTAATTATTAGTTGGACATATTTTTCTTAAATCAGGAATATTTGTTGTATGGCATTTAAAAGACCTGTATTTGTTGTTTAAATACCTGCTACTTGCTACGCTTACTTATTTCTCTCAGCTCATTGTGTTCTAAATTCCTGTATTACTAAATTTCGTTAAGACTGAGAGAAATAATGTTGGGAAGATGAGAATCCGAGAAAGATGTTTGTAAATATTATTGAGAACTTTTGAGGTATCTAACCATATGCCTATCTTTTTTATGCCCTAGGTTTATAATTACATCTTCATCATTAGGGACTTCAAAATATTTGTTTCTACCAAGAGCCAGCAGTAATTATAAAGAATACGTAGTACTGGCAATTTGTTTTCCTTGTTAAAAGTTATTATAAATGCATATAACCAAATGTAAACGGGAAATTACCGAGGTATCTTAGTCATCATTAGACACCACGGATCTTTTCGCTTTGAACGGCAGATATTTCATATAATTACTTTGTAACTAAACACTTTTAAGCTTCGTATACTGGTAGAATGTGTTTATAAAATATCTTTTTCTCTTAGCTTACTTGAGAAAATTCTGTAGGTTGTAAGATATTTCTTATTTATTTTCTAGCATTTCGGCAATTTCAACAATTCAATGACGTCTATTGAGTTGAAACGATTTCTGCCGTAGTGTGTCAACAACATTTTCTGGCGGTGTCATATGAAAATGTCCCTGTTATTTATGACATATTTTATATCAGTTACGTTTGTATGAATAAAGATTATCGTTGTTAAACTTTTATTAATAAATACATATTCTCAGTTCACACCATATGAAGACACAACTTCTAGGCTAACACAAGAGAGAATGCTGTTAGCCTGCCAGTTGGTTATCATGTAGCTTACAGAAGCGATGAATTCCTACATACATCCCTAAACTAACACAGCAAATCTATCCAATCAATATACAGTTCAACATAGAAACAGAGTGGTCATACTCTAAGTTCTGTTCGTGTATTTTCGCACTATTCTTTATGTTTGCAACTCTGTAATAATGCCAAGAGCTGAAGACAAGCTAGCACTAACGCCCGCTATCACTAGATTGCACTATCACTAGATTGCGCTATCATTAGATTGCACTATCACTAGATTGCGCTGTCACTAGATTGCGCTATCACTAGATTGCGCTATCACTATATTGCACCAAAATGAAATGGAGAAACTTCCGTTGACAAGAGCACCGACATGCCCGAAATCAAATAGAACACCCTATTTTTTGTTAATTAACTTCAATTGACACGTTATTTGATTATTCAGTCACCGAATTTTTCTGCATCGATAGCAAAACAATCAGCAACCAGTATTCAGATACTTGCAAATTCGTTTCATGTTGACTGTTAAGATTACAAAATTGACGTCATTGCAGCCGGCCAACGGCAATTGTGAATATGCTACTCCATTTATAATCGCTCACCTAATAACTTTGCTTTGGATGACTGTGTAGTTTGCATATTACCACTGTGATGCATCAAGGCAATCCCATCCGTATTTCTATGATAGTTAGAAATGTCTTTTGAGTTTTTTTGGATGACACTTTCATTCCAGTATCCCACTAACAATAATGTACGAGACATTTTCGAGAAAACCTCTATACATTGAAGAAATCCGACCGTTATATCCCCGTCTCACAACGACGTGTTCACGCCCAGAAATTTGCAATCTCAATCCAAAAGAGATAGTCCGTACTTCGAGATTTAAATATTTCTGTAATAGCTTTCGGCCAAGAATGCTATATTACTAGAATTTGAACTCTCGCATTTCGGCCTCTAGCAATGTCTGGATGTTTACTTTCTCAAATATAGCAAAATGAGAGCAGTTTCATCCAATACGCTTGTGTTTGTGGTGATTTCTTTTCCTATTTCTTAACTGTGACACAGAAACTCCTCTATTTCCCCAATAATATCTTCCACTACACTTCCACACAACACACTGGGATATTTTCCGACGATGTCGAGTATTAAACACTTGCACTAATTTTAATAATACCAATATATATACATATATATCTTCTTCTGTGGCCAAGTGGTTAGGGCAGCGGACTCGTGGTTGTAGGATCGTGGTTTCGATTCCCAGACCGGGCGTTGTGAGTGTTTATTGAGCAAAAACACCTAAAGCTCCACGACGCTCCGGCAGTGGGTGGTGGCGATCCCTGCTTTACTCTTTCTGCTGTTGACGTGCTCGCTTAACCAGCAAGGTGGCGTCATTTGAAGGCTAAAACAATGCGAAGCGCATTGTGACCAGTGATGTGTAGCAACATCTGATAGCCTGGTCGGTTACGATGATCACGGTGATATATCTTCTTCTAGAAGACTTATATGTATGTATTCATGTGTGTGTGTCTATGTGTGTATTTAGACTCACGATATTCCTTCCGTACTTTGACGGCATCCGAGCTATGAAAGTCTTGCATGATCTTCTCAGAGCACTGGTATTTGTTTAAGTGATTACTTTTGAATGGAGGTTTGTGACCCTGAGGTCTTCTCGGTAAAGGAAGTAAATTAATGCATGCAACTAGAACATCAATCGGAAGGTTGGACAAAATGTAGTGACAGACTTCCGAAATACTGATAATGATCTAAAGTTTTCGCATGAAGCCACCGTTGGGCCGTCGGGCACTCTGCTTTATTAACCCCGAAAATATGAAAGGCAAAATCGATTCCGGCAGTATTTGAAATCACAACGTACTGCCAGGAATACCGCTAAGCATTTTGCTGGCTGTGCTTAAACATTCTGCTGGATCCCAAACCTTCCAGTAAATAATATTTTCAACTCTAGGCACAAGTCCTGAAATTTTGGGAGAGGGGGTCAGTCGATTAGATCGACCCCAGTGTTCAACTGGTACTTAATTTATCGACCTCGAAACGATGAAAGGCAAAATCGACCTCGGCGGAATTTGAAATCAGAACGTAAAGACAGAAGAAATACCTATTTCTTTACTACCAACAAGGAGCTACACACAGAGAGGACAAACAAGGACAGACAAACGGATTAAGTCGATTATATCGACCCCAGTGCGTAACTGGTACTTATTTAATCGACCCCAAAGGATAAAAGGCAATGTCGACATCGGCCGAATTTGATCTCAGAACGTAACGGCAGACGAAATAACGCTAAGCATTTCGCCCGACGTGCCAACGTTCCTGTCAGCTCACCGCCTTCATTCTGCAAATTATTAACTTTCGATTTAGCTCCGCTTGATCTCACTAGCAAGGAAATTATATATCATTATGAGAGCCCGAAAGTTTGGGGAAGGGGGCTAGTCGATTAAACCGAAACCAGTACGCAACTAGTACTTAATTTATCGACCCCGAAAGGATGAAAGGCAAAGTCGACCTCGGCCGAATTTGAACTCAGAATGTAACGGCAGACGAAATACGACTACGCATTTCGCCTGGCGTGCTAACGTTTCTGCCAGCTCGCCGCCTTTTCAGTAAATAATAATGGCAATATCCCTACTAATATAAACATGTAGAACGGCAATAACTCATTTAAAGTACTATTTGCAACAACAGTGAGTAAAAGCGCAACAATGTAATTAGCAACAGCAGCAGAACCAATTACAACAGTAAGGCCAAATGCACAGCCATCAAGTATAGCGGCAGAAATAACACAAACGTTAACGGCCGAAGTCATAACACAAATACCTTCATATCAACATTGCCTAAAACACTTAAATAAATTGAAATATAATTAAAAACATCTGGAGAGTGGTAATTAGGATAACAAAAGAAATTATTACAGCTGCATCTATTATTATTATTTTAAAGGGACGTATAACGGCAGGATGAATATTTACAACAACAGCATGTATATTTGTGTTTGGTTGCAGGGTTTTATGACATGTGGAGAAATGTCTTGAAATATTTAGTCACATGCCTTTCTATTCCGTGTTCAAATCACGTCGAATTTAATTCTTCGTTTTATACTTCTGGAGTAGTGAACTAATATACCAGTCTCACACTGTCCTAATTTCAATTTCGATATATATATGTAATTCGGTGAAAGTGCGTTGCCTTGTGGAATGGTTTTGCACTAACGATCAGAAAATTGTAGTTTCGACCCCCGGGCCGTAAGATGCGTTGTGGTGAAACAAAACGTCGCTCCAATCTGCTCAGCTGTTAATGATTAACGCTATTACGGACAGGCGTCCCATCAGAGGAAATCTTGTGATCTCGTTCAATTCTACGCCATGAAAACAGGATAATGGAACCGATAAGTCCTAGGCCTCAAAACAGTACAGAAATTTCAAAGGGGTTCACTATATATAAATCATCTCAAAATATGAATGAAGTTAGAATTTTTTTTTTCCTTTTATACAAGGCTAGCAATACTGAAGGAAGAGAAATTCGGATCTTTTCGGTTTGAACGGCAGTTTTTAAAACAATTTCCACGTAACTAAACACTTTTAAACTTCGTATACTGGTAGAATGTGTTTATAAAACATATTTTTCTCTTGGCTTTATTGAGAAAATTCTATAGCTTGTAAGATATTTGTTGTTTTTTTTCCTCATCAATTTCTGCAATTTCACCCAATCAATGACGTCTGTTCAAGGTGAAAACATTCTGTGCCGTATGAATATGTCCCTCGTTTAAGAAACAGATTGGGTTTATTTACATTTGTGAAGAAAAAAGATACTTTTCCCCCCACCGCTAACCCTAACCATCCCTAACCCTAAAACAGATTGAAATACAATAGATCGATACTAGGGTCATAATTATGGGTGACAATTACATATGACACCGCTAGAAAAAACTGCCATTCAAACCGAAAAGATCCGAGAAAGTCAACTACATCGACTTAGTGCTCAAATAGTATTTATTTTATCGACCCGGAAGGGATGAATTGCATGGTCAAACCGGATGAAATTTGTACTTAGGTCGTAAAGAGACTGAAGAAACGCCGCTTGGTATTATCCCAATGCACTAATGCTTGTGTCAGCTGACCGTCTTTATGAATGAAATTATAACGCCAAATAAAATGTATCCAGAAAATTATAATTCTCAAACTTTAGAATTTGTGGGAGGTGCGCAATGGTGAATTGTTATCACATGTCACATCCCGAAAATGCACAAACTGACTGATTGACATAAAACTAATATTAGAAGCTAGAAGAGAGAATATGTGTATAATAGGCCAGGATATCCATTTCCATAAAGTAAAAAAAAAAAACTGACGAGTTGTTCCCAACTACAACGCTTTTTTAAGTGAGGTCTCTTAGATCTAGTGCTAATAAGTAATATCAAATATTTCTTTCAATGCAATAATCCAAATATGGCAAATGTCGATAAAGAAAGAAATAATATAACCCGCTGTCAGCCTATAAACTATTTCACAGAAATACAGTACGTAGGGTTTGACAAATATTCTCGTGACATGGAATCCGTTGACCAATGAGATTATCCCAGAAGTTACAAGACAAAAACCCTTCCTGCGCTCGCTTTAAAGCGAAAATACAAAATGAAGTGAGACAATTCCATCTAGATTCGCCGTTCGAAAGAATTTGGATAATCTATATTATCCAAATTGGACAGCTGAGAAAAGAGTATTCAGAGACGCCTACCGAATGAAAAACTATTTGTGTCATCCATTTCATGCAGTTGGTCACGAATTAAAATTTCATTATTCTTCAATATATGCATCGAATGGACGCTGCCTAGTGGTTCCGATGATGGGCTCGCGGTCAAAATGCCATAGGTTCGATTCCTATGCACGACATCACGTGTCTCTAAGTAAGGTACACATTGTACGTTACTTGATGTACACAATGGAAAATTAATGCCAAACAAGCGCTGGTTCATATTCCTCTCCCCCTCCAGTTGTCCCATTTTTAATATTCCGCCGGTCACAGTTTAAAGTGGTTAGAGAGTGTCTATATATGCATCTGAAAAGTTAACAACAGCGTGGTGCTTGATACCAAGTCATATTGACATCTGTTCCCTACTAACAAGCACCTCAAAAATTAGCAAGACCATTGTGATTGATACTAAGTCACATTCCTTTGCAAGCGACGCCTTGGCTACGAATCCTGACTAACGACTTTAAATTTTTACAAAAATGACAGAACTTAGTCAACCGTGAATTCAAATATATCAATACTAATTAAATATAGAATGTAGTGGAGAGTAAATCTCTAAGCAAAACCTAAAATAATGCTATGAAATACTGAAAGAATTGAGAAGTCATATTTTAGACCTACTCTTGTGGTTCTGTGGTAGGTAGCGACACCGTTTATACTGAATAATGAATAGAAATGAATAATGAGTAATGAAGAGAAACGTATTCAAGAAACAGATGCAATAAATTCTATTAACTGGGCCTCACATTAGGAAATGGAAAATATTATGTAGCACGATAATCCTTTGTCATATGCACAGGGTACGAGACATTGAAGAAAGCGAGGCTAGTCTATTATATCAACCTCGGGGTTCTACTGGTACATATTTCATCGACCCCTAAAACATGTAAGTCAAAGACAACCACGACAGAAACTATACTCAGGACGTAAAGCCGGAAGAAATGCCGCTAAGAATTTCGGCCAGTGCCCTCATCATCCTTAATTATCCTTTGTACTATTGGCACAAGGCCAGAAAAACTTAGGGAAGGATATTAGTCAAATCAACGCCAGAAAAACGTGTGGAAGGATATCAGTCTACGGACATATATTTTATTGGCCCCGAAAGGATGAAAAGCGAAATCGACCTTTGCAGAATTGAGCACAGAACTTAAAACCGGAATAAATACCACTAAGACTTTCGTCTGTTGCTGTAATCATTTTGCCATTTTACCGCATCAGCAACATTTATAATGTCAACTTAACGTGACAGACCCGTAAAGGGAATCACACCACCGCTATTTAGCCCTAGGAAGCATCGACGCTTCCTGTCGGCCTTGACACATTTCCTGTGTCCTTATATTTGCGAAGGGTGGTAGCCTTAGCTGGTGGGGGTGCTTGCCTCCCCTTCGCAAATATAAGGACAGAGGAAATGTGTCAAAGCCGACAGGAAGCGTCGATGCTTCCTAGGGCTAAATAGCGGTGGTGTGATTCCCTTTACGGGACTGTCACGTTAAGTTGACAGTATACAGCCACTCTATCGCTCCACCACCGCTCATGTCTCTCTGAGACATTTAGAAATTCAATATTTCTAACATTTATAATCCTTTCTATTAAATAAAATATCCTTGTAAGGCCATTTTATAGTGATGAGAATCCGTCTTGACCAGTAGATGTGATCTATGCCTAAAGGACAAGAACAAAATGGCAACAATGGAGATCAAAATGATGAGGAAGCATTTACGCAGATTATTGGCTGGCTAGGAATAGCTGCCAAATCCCTCTAAGATCTCAACCACTTGTCTTTCGAATGGCTTATAAACAAGTATTTAATACAATCATATATATACCATGCCGTTAAGAAAGCAGAAATAAATGTAATATTCCTGGCAGCATTGAATCAAGGATAATCTCTTGCTGAACAGTTTAAACAACAAGAGTAACCCGACTAAGATATGTACAGACAATTACAGTCATAATAACAATGGCAAGCAAATCGGATGAGCCCTTATTCTGTCGCTCGTTCGGCCGCCTTTAAGTTCTGATTTGAAATCCCACCGTGGTCGATTTTGCTTTTCATCCTTTCGGAGTCGATCAAGCAAGTACAAGTCAAGTATCGGGGTGGATGTGATCGTCTTACCCCTTACCCGCAAATTTCAGGCCTTGAGCCTATAACAGAAAGGCTTATTCTGTCTTTCGACCTTCTAGAAATGGTAGTCAGCATTCCACAAATATGATTCAACCGTTTTTGTTGTCTCTTTCCTTTCCGCTACTTTCTTTATATTTATTTATTTATTTGACATGGGAAGGATGAGCATGTGATAATAATGCATTCTCGGATTTCATTAATAGATAAAAAGAAAATGATATTTATAGGCAGGTGATGCCTTCGATGTCTGCTATAACAATTACGCTCAAGCAGTTTTATGGCCAAGGGCTAAACGGTAACAACTGAAGTACCACTAACAACTGGAGCACCAACATCATTGACAACAATACAATAAGTATGGACATCGAGAATACTTGCTGCACCAGCAGTGTGCAGATGTTTAATTAAAGAACTGTAGCGGCAGCAGCAGTAGTAGTAGTAGTAGTAGTAGTAGTAGCAGTAGTAGTAGTAGCAGTAGTAGTAGCAGTCGCTGCAGTTGTTGCAGTAGTAATGTTAGTTTTATTATCATCAGTAGTAATAGCAGCAGCTGCTGCAGTAGAGGAAATAGTAGTAGTAGTAGTAGTAGTAGTAGTAGTACAGCAGCAGTAACAACTGCAGAAGTAGTGTTAATGCTATTATTATTATTAGCAGTAGTAGTAGTAAGAGCAGCAGTTGCTGCTGCATTGTGGTGGTAGTAGTAGTAGTAGTAGTAGTAGTAGTATTGTGACAGTAGTATTGTTGGTGGTGTTCCGGTGGCAATAGTAGTAGTAGTAGTAGTAGTTGCAGTAGTAGTGGTGATGGTGGTGGTGTGGTGGCAGTGGTGGTGATAGCCTTAGTAGTATTACCGGTTATAGCAGTAATAGTTTTGTTGTTGTTGTTGTGTTGTGCATCAACAAAAGCAGCAGTGATGCATCATAATCCAGGAATGGCGGAGAAAGATGTAGAGAGAGAGAGAGAGATTGAGACTGGAAGAAGAAGAAGAATAAGAAGGAGGAGGAGGAGAACAGAAGAAGGGGAGGAGGAAGAAAAGAGAGAACGGATTAAATGAGAAAGAAGAGGAGTGTGTCAGTGTGTCTACGAGCGGTAAGAAACAGAGTAAAATAGTCAATAAGCGAACTGTTTACTACTACTACTACTACTACTACTACTGCTGCTTCCACTACTATTACCACTATCACATCGCTTCCACCATAATACTACGACGGCGAACACTTCCACTATTACTACCATCATACTACTAATACAACTACTACTACTACTACTACTACTACTACTATTATTATTACTACTGCTGCTGCTGCTGCTTCTACTATTACCACCATCACATCGCCTCCACCATAATACTACGACGGCGAACACCTCCACTATTACTACCATCATACTACTAATACAACTACTACTACTAATACCAGCATCACCACTTCTGCTACCATTCACCCCCACCACCACAAACTATTGCTACTACAGTGACTTCTACTGCTTAGGCTGCTGCTGCTCTATCGTAAGCTACAGTTGTTCTACCACTGCAACCGTTAAAATGATTAGAAGCACTAACGGTGAAACCGCCGGCACAGAACTTTACAATGTAACTTACGTAATTTTATAGTAAAATCGTGTTACGTCTTGTAGTATAATAAACGGTAATCCTATTATGCAACCTGCATGACATAATCAGGGATTAGGGATTAAATGACAACCAATGTCCAAGGGACTGACCGGTTCATTTGTTTATCAAATTACTGTATTATCGGTTTTAAGTATATAACAGTTTTTGCCAACCCAAGTGGATAGCTACAGGGATTTGAATTAATCTAAGTGTATGCAAATATTTAAATGGGTCCTGGCATACTTGGTACAGAAAGCAGTAAGCGAAGAATTTTTTTTTTATCAATTAACAGAAATTGGAATTTTAATTAAAATTCCTAACATCGTGAAGTAACAGTTTTTAAATGACTAATACTTCACCAAAGAATGCTCTTGCTCGACGAACATACGCAGTACTGCTGTCTAGATTAATAATATATATGTATGTGCGTGTGTGAGAGAGAGATAGATTGTGTTTGAGAGAGGGTTTATGCGAGTATATACATATATATATATATATATATATATATATATGTGTGTGTGTGTAAAAACACTCCAATTTTATCAACTAGAAAATCACGGAAAAAATAAAGACACAGTATTCTTATTTCATCTAAACAATAGTAAAATTGTGCTAATGCATTTAACGCACTGGACGAAAGTACATAAAATAAGATTTTCACTCTCGTAACGAGTAGAGTTATTTTCATCGCTCCAAATCCTGATAACGAAAATATGCAGCCCGAAACTCTCTCAAAATTTTAATTAAATGACATCATGTAAATATGGAATGCATCGTCACGTAAGGGAGATGATAATCTAGGAAGTGTTACAAGCTTATTGGATTTCTTCCGGAAAGAATAGTTTTAATGATCCTTACATTTTAGTGCCGGGTAGCTTGCACAATGATATGTAATTTCCTCGTTCAGCCTTGTTAGATCAAACGGAGCTAAATCGAAAGATGATAATTTGCCGAATGAAGGCGATGAGCTGGCAGAACCGTTAGCATGCCCGGCGAAATGCTTAGCGGTATTTCGTCAGCCGTTACGTTCTGAGTTCAAATTCCGTTCAAAGGTCGACTTTGCCTTTCATCCTTTCGGCGTCGATAGATTAAGTACCAGTTACGCACTGGGTCAATATGATCGACTTAATCCGTCTGTCCTTGTTAGTCCTCTCTGTGTTTCGCCCCTTGTGGGTAGTAAAGAAATAGGTATTTCGTCTGCCGCTACGTTCTGAGTTCAAATTCCACCGATGTCGACTTTGCCTTCCATCCTTTCGGGGTCGATTAAATAAGTACCAGTTACGCACTGGGGTCGATATGATAGACTTAATCCGTTTGTCCTCTCTGTGTTTAGACCCTAGTGGGTAGTAAAGAAACAGGTATGTCATCTGTTTTACGTACTGAATTCAAATTCCGCCGAGGTCGACTTTGCCTCTCATCCACTCGGGGTAGATAAATTAAGTACTGAGGTCGATATAATTGACTTGCTCCCCCCACCAAATTTCGGGCCTTGTGCCTAGAGTAACAAAGAATAATTTTTAGAATGATTTCAAAGCAGCGAGAATGTAAACATAACGTATCTTCAGTTTCAGTACTTTTAATATACACGTTTGAATCTGCCTTGTTTTGTTTGCTGAACATGGCAGATTCGAATGATTATATTAACCGCAGCTCATTTCCGTCCGCAGAGAACACTTCTTCTACTTAAACGATGTGTGATCGAGATTCACCGGTATAAAGGGATTTCGATACATTCCGATGTTTCAACTGCTGTGTATTTTCTCGCTTAAACGTACACCGTCGGACCATTCATACTAACAAGTACATGAGCTCTCGAATATAAAAAACGAGCAAAGTATTTCTTGATGCGAGCTGAATAGTGTGCAGCGAAACAATAATGTATTTTCTTATTCTTGACACCTTGCGTGGAGGCGCAATGGCTCTGTGTTTAGGGCAGCGGAATCGCGGTTTCGATACCCAGACCGGGCGTTGTGTGTGTTTATTGAGCAAAAACACCTAAAGCTCCACGAGGCTTCGGCAGCGGGTTGGTGGTGACCCCTGTTGTACTCATTCGCCCCAACTTTCTCTCACTCTTTCTTTCTGCTTCTTGAGTAACGATGCGATGTATTGGCGTCCCGTCCAGCTAGGTGGGGGGATTCGGGAAACCGAGTCCATGAGCTTGGCTAGGCTTGTAAAGGGCGCATAAAAAACACACCTTCTTGCAGACTCAAACCTAAATATCTAACCGATATGGTAATTTTATATCTAACAGCTGTTCCATCATCGGAAAAAAACCTCCTCCATTTAGGCGATATATGTTCAGAATAATTTCATAAAATAAGTTAAGAATAAGCTGATAGTACTTTTAATACAGTTCTTTGTTCAATTTCAGTAATATATGTATAGCATTTTGTTAAAAAAAACCAAAAATGACCATTTTCGCATTGGCTCCAACAAAACATTTTGGGCTAAAGTGAAAAGATTCTTTTTTTTTTGTGCATGTCTTCGTTGTAGCTCTATCCCGGGTTCAACTTCATCCAAAAGTCTTATAAAATGAATTCTGACCGTGAGTATCCTACATTTTTTTTCACAAGTATTAAAAAAGTAAAATAAAGGCACACTTGTTGAGTGCCGTAGGAGGTGTCCTGTGTCTGATAAAAATAATAGCGAGATATCTATGGCTAAAATTGGTTTACCCAGTACATTCTTGGAGCAAAAGATAAAAAAAAACACGATATCAAATAGAGAGATAAGCAACTTGGCGCCAGTCACACCATATCACTAGTGGTAGTTATACCATATTAAAACACCAAGATACAGCTGTCTGACCTCCACTATTACAATTTATTTTGTTACATGGACCTCAAAAGTGTGGAAGTGAATTCCACCAGAATCGAGATTTCAAATCATAAAATTATATATAGGTGGGGTATGGAGTATGCTGCACAGCATAGCTTTTAATCAAGCATTCTGCTCCACTTACGTTTGCACGCCCTCAGTCACCTCGTATTTTGGAGAGTTTCATGCACTGCAGCCCTTCCATAATCTTATCCCTTCCATGGAAGTCTACGTGGCCAGTCGATTTGCTAGTAATTACAGACAAATGTTCCTTCTATCTGATGGTACCGGCTTTTGTAAAGATAGAGTATATGGGAAAATGTAGTCCAGCATGCTCTTGAAAAATCGGGGTTCATATGGACGGAAAGGTTTTGAAAGAAGCACTACTGTGGTCAAATTAAAGAACAACAAAAAAATCTCTCGCAATGAGAGGGATATTTGCAACCATTACGTCTAATACTACAACTATACCTACGATCATAACTACATTTCTTAATTATATCATCACCACCAGAACAGAAGTGAATGCCGAGGATTCTTCTTCGTAATCACTCGAAGCGTTGGGAACAGTGGAGAAATCTGTCAAATTTTATCTAAGACCACTTTGAATAATAGGATCCTCTGTTCTCTGCATATAAACAGGCCTGATGGTCACATCAGGAGTATTTTTAAGTTTGCTTCATCAGATTTGACGTGGTGTTAAACAATGAAACCTACGAATAAAAAGGAAAACGACCGTAACCAATACTATCTCAGCCTCTTCTAATATTATTATCAGTGTTAGTTGCAGCAACATCACCACTACCACTAGCAGTACACATGTTGTGGTTGATATTATCGAGTGTTTGTGCAGAAGCTGCTTGAGAAACTTTCAACCATTTCGACATGTGGAAATGAGTTGTCAAATGCATGTGTCCTTCTATGTGCGTATGTTTCAATGAAAAGGCATACACATACATACATGCATACAATATGCATACATACAAACAGACAGACATAAAAATATATGTGAGCAATCGTTATTTAGTTCATTATTTTGATTTAGCTATCAGGGGTTCACACTGCACGTACTAAATGTGACTATAGTAATAAAGTGTGCGCATGAGTGTGTACGCGTGAGTGATTTCTTCAAATGAATCAATTTAAGGTAATCTTTCCTGCTTTACTGTGGAGGCACGTGGCTTAGTGGTTAGGCTCTCAGCATCATGATAGTAAATTGTGGTTTCGATTCATGGACCGGGTGACGCGTTGTGTTCTTGAGCAAAACACTTCATTTCACGTTGCTCCAGTTCACTCAGCTGGCAAAAATGAGTAACGCTGCGATGGGCTGGAGTCCCGTCCAGCTGGGAAATACATACGCCATTGAAACCGAGAAACCGGGCCCATGAGCTTGGTTAGGCTTTAAAAGTGCGCATTTATTTTATTATTTCATTCTTTACTACACCTCAGCAGTAATATTGCTTGAACTCGTTTGCGGTAAATCCTGTATGTTCATCGTGTTTACCACCTGGTCGTGCAACTAATGCTCGATATAACATTTCAGTAGGAAGATAACATGTCCTGTCTTGCAGAGCTTTAATCAATTCCAAATATCGGTGTAATGATAAGTAGTCATGCGATTCCGTTTTGGTTGCTGAAGTATAACAACGATTGTGTCAATGAAATAGTATTGTACAGAAATCTTTCTTGTGTAGCTACTCTTAACATGTTATCTGTAATTACCTATTAGACCATGAATCTTAAAAAGCTGCAATATTGCGTACTTTGAAGTGCTTATGGCCTGGCCTCTATGATGGCGCGAGTGATGATTTTATCTTTATCGAAATCCTTAATTGTATTCTTGGAGTTGGTAAATTGTCCATTTTAAGCGTATATGCGTGTATGTGTGCATGCATGACGTGCGTTTCTATATGTGTAATGATGTATAAACGTGTGTATAATTGTTTACTTCGATCTATGTATGCATTTGCATACATATCGGGATAGCCGATATGTATATATAACTAGGAACCATTCATTAACAATAATCTTTACCTAACATGATTATCCATGGAATCAGTCAAGCAATATCAATAAATGTACTCACCATAAACCATTGACCTATAAATTTATTCAAACTTACTAGAATGATGCACAACTCGGAATAGTAAGACACCAAAATATAAAATATTCACCAAAAATTATATCAACTATATATCTCCAGCATCAGCTGCCTGCCGGATATCACAATAGTTTTGACTCCTCTTTATTTGTCGATGTACAGACATGAATATTAGAAATGGTTTTAACATATATGTATATATAACAATTGATCTAATCCTAATTTGGGCATCTATAAACTAAAATCTTATTTTTGTATATATGCATACATATAAACTCAATACTATTCGAGATTGTTGATGTTTCAATACACTTGGAACAGTAACCGCGTAATTTTAGTCACATAAGTAGAGGTTAGTTTGGGGTGTTTTCCTTAAGATACGTATCGCTTAATCAGCATTAAATATGCTTATATTCCTAATAACATGCATGCAGATCTCAATGTATTTGTACTCATACATCTGTATAATGTTTATTTTTATATATTAAAAATAAGACCTAAATTGTACTTCAAGTATAATGTTTCAATTTTAAGTTTCATTTTTAAACGTTTCTTAATATAGCTGTATAAGTTCACACTGGCAGAACGTAATCCTACTTAACCTTACTTTTCAAATAATTAATACTTAATTAATAAATGCGAAAGATTACTTTTGTTACTTAACCCACTTCAAAAGTTACACATAGTCTTGTTAGACGGCTGCAGTATCTTTGCACTCAAAATCATGTATGCACAAACAAACACGTCTTGCTCTACTATAAACGTTTATTTGACATATGCACCTTCTCCTCGACTTACGACCAACTGACAGGTCGTAAGTCGATCTGTTCGTATGCCGGCTTCATTTTTTGTAACACTATTTTCTATCATGCAATTGATGCTTGAAAGTGACTGAATGAGAGACAGTGGGTGCCTGAGTCTGTAAGTGGCATGCTTTGCCAGATGCTACCATAGTCATCATACGCGCAGCTGCCCGACATCCGAAAATAGATTTATTTATTTATTATTTTTTGTGGTCGTAAGTGCAGGTGGTCGTAAATAGTATAGGTCGTATGTCGAGGAGAAGGTGCATTGCTTCTTTTCTTCCTTCATTTTATTTTCATCTCCTCCTTCAACTTCCAGTTTTTTGTTTGTTTTTTGTTTCACACATGTATTCAGCAGCTGGTAAATATTTCAGTAGGTTATATTTCCTATTTAAAACTATCAAATTTTAACGAACAAGTATAACGAGGAATTGTCCCGAATCAACCTATTGTAGATGACCTTCAACAAAGTATATTGTGCACTTTGCATCCAATCATTAGATTGTGTTTCTACATTGCATTAGCAAAATTCCTACATAGAAATTGACACATAAATGTGAATGCATGTGCGCAAAGAAAAATATTTACCTTACGCATCTATTTATCTAACTATGTTTCAATACATGTCCACACACGTATATATAGGTGCAGTCATGCCTGTGTGATAAGAAGCTTGCTTCCAAAGCACATGGTTTTATGTTCAATTCCACAACGTGTCTTCATCTACAGCTCTGCGCCGATCCAAGCCGTGTTACTGGATTTGATAGACAAGGACCAAAAGAAATGTGTGTGTGTGTGTGTCTTTGTTTATGTGTTTGTCCTTATTACCGCTCGACAGCAGGTTTTGGTTTTTATATATCTCCGTAACTTAAATGTCGGCAAAAGAAACTGATCGAATGACCACCAGAATGTGTTGATTTTTTTGACTAAAATATTGCAAGGCAGTGCTCCAGCATGGCTGCATTCCAATAAGTGAAACAAATGAAAGATAAGTGTGTGTGTGTGTGTGTGTGTTTGTCTGTTTGTGTGTGAAAAGAGGATTTAATAAATCCAGAATAATACCTCAGTAAGCGCTAACATAATGTCCAGTTAATATTATACTAATCAGTATAGGTTGATAATCCGAGCCAAAGGTGCAAATTGCAAATCCGAAATCTATCATTAATTCGTATTTGCGTGAATTAATCCAGGTGAGTATCAGCAAAGAAATAAATAATGATGAATAATGGTCAACCAATCAATGGCGTAGCTAATAGTATAGCAGGGGGGGGGGAGCGATCGTTCCCCGCGAGCACATTTTAAAAAGATCCCTTTTATAAAATCAATGAGGTAAATTTATTTGCTATGTGTCACCTGGCCTTTTTTTTAAGTACTCATTCCCACTAAACTTAGAACCTGTCATGAAATACTTTTTATTTCCTTTCACATTATTTACATTCGACGGATATTTGTCCTCATCTTGTTTGTTAACACAAAGTTTCGGCTGATATACCCTCCAGCCTTTTTCAGGGGTCTTGGGGAAATTTCGAACCTGATTTCTCATTCCTAAGGTATTTTTCGATGTTATTATTATTATTATTAATATCCTTATTATTATTGTTACTGTTCAGGTCACTGCTTTGAATCGAACTCAGAATCTTAGGTTTAGTAGCCCGCGCTCTTAACCACTACACCATATGCCCGTTTGTTGTTATATGTATGTTCTTTTATCTTTATGCCCACGGCACATGGCGTAGTGATTAAGAGCGCGAGCTCTTAATAACAACAACAACATCGAAAAATACCTTAGGAATGAGAACCCAGGTTCGAAATTTCCTCAAGACACCTGAAGAAGGCTGGAGAGTATATCAGCCGAAACGTTGTGTTAACAACAAAAAAGATGAGGATAAATATCCGTCGAATTTAAATAATCTAAATAATGTACAGAATTCCTCATCTCTTAAATATAGAACAGTATTTCCTTTCCCATGTTTCATATTAATCAACGATCTGAATCTATGATACATAGTGGTTTTTAGTTTGAATTGTTCTTTTAATTCATCGGTTATTTTCTCGAACTATACACTTCCTAAAGCTTTTAAAGTATGTAATTCATTCCATGCTCCATTCAAGAAAGTGGAGATTTATAGCTGAAAGCAGAGATATATCAAATTTCTTCACATAATTTATTGCCCTATATTTAGTTTTCAGATATAAATCTTTATCAGACTGGGGCAAATTGATATTTACATGGAGAAAATAAACGCAGTTGGCAGTTTAATGTCGAATTTAATAACTCTGTGAGGTCTTAGAGTACAAGTCACAGCATTCAAAAAAAAAATCGCAGTAACACCATAGCCTATTTGTGTTATCAGTGAAATTCCGCTTTGGGGACGTTGAATTATACTGCATTAAATACAATTTATTCAAAAGAAATTTTTCAAACAATTGTATATATGAAATATATTTTACAGAAAGGATACATCACGTGATTATAGTTGAGAGACATATTGGCAACGGTTGGAAATTAGGTTGAAATTCAATATGGTTGGAAATGGAACTCTTAGAGCTGATAAGTAAGAAAAATAATTAATGGTGAAGTAAAATTTTAATGTATTTTAATGAGAAATTACATCAAATTCATTGTTAGGTGCAGACGTGACCGTGTGCAGAGGCGCAAAATGCAGTTGAGTGATAAGAAACATGGTTCCAAACTACATGGTTCCGATTTCGCTCCCACTGAGTAGCACCTTGTGGATAGATTTCGTAGATGCAACCTGAAAGAAACCCATCATATAATATATGTGTGTGTGCTTGTGTGTCTCTGTGTGTCTTTGTGCCTGTCTTTGTTCTCCACAAGCACTTGTCAACCGATGTTGCTGTGTTTACGTTCCTGCAAAATAGCATTTCGGCAAAAGAAACGACAGAATATGCACCGGGCTTAAAAAATGAAGTACTATGGGCAATAAATTCGACAAGAAATCCCTCAAGGCTTTGCCCCAGCATGGCCGTAATCAAATGACTGACACAAGTAAAAAGATGCAAAATTTTCTGACATAAATTTCTGCTGTAAATTACATATAAGTATTTATGCATCTCATAATAGTTACTTTGGAGCATAATTCCTAATTTAATTAACTGATCTTAATTCAGGTTAGCTATGATCGGATGTCTAATAATATATTAGTTTGAGTTATAAGAACAAGTAACATCACTAATTATTGAACTTATCAATTTGTCTCATGTAAGAACTTAAAATGCCCGAATTCTATTTTTTTTAATCGTTAAAATATAAATATACTTCAGAGCTCTGAAGCTCATTGTGTTTTGTAACGGGAAATTCTCCTGAAGAAAGGAAATTTTCCCCTGAAGAAAATCACAGTTTTTCTCTTTAAACATACTCAACTATCAATAGAAATTTAACAAATAAAACTGCTTCCATTGCATAATTCGAATTTCGTTTGTTTTTGCGATACCTTTGCAAATCAATGAATAGTTTACACACTGTCTGTAGCGTACTTCAGACTAGATTTTTGCTTCGGAAGTGACACGAGTAAGTGGTAATGATAAGCCGCAATAACGGCGAAATACTTATCTCTCATTTCGTATGTCTAGCACTAAATTATATTTATTTTTCTTATTTAACACAATACGTTTACAAAGGGATGTTTCACAGAAAAAAATGTACAACTTCCGATGTTTACCTACTTATACACATTCATTTTGTGGTATATATATATATATATATATATATATATATATATATATATATATATATATAAACACATTTATTGTCGCATATTCTGGTACTGATGGCATGCATATATCCTCGTTAAAATCGGTATGAATTTTAACTCCGAATACACGCATACATACACCACACACACACACACACATTTACGACGTGCTTCCACATGGTTTCCGTTTCTCAGGTGGCATTGGTCGGCCCAGTGCTATAGTACAGAACACATCTCTAATGTTCCCCATAATTGGGCTTAACCTGAAACAATGTGGATGCAAATCTAGATTCTTAAACACAAAAGCACGCACACGTATGTGTGTGCGCGCGCGCGCATGGATTTAGGTTGGGATTAGAACTCATTAGACCTCAATATATATATATGCTTCACGATAAAGCGTTAGGTGAGTAGAGAGTGTAAATAGGAAAATAAAATCATGGCAAGGAAACAGGAATTATGCTCCAAAGTAACTATTATGAGATGCATAAATACTTATGTGTAATTTACAGCAGAAATTTATAGCAGAAAATTTTGCATCTTTTTACTTGTGTCAGTCATTTGATTACGGCCATGCTGGGGCAAAGCCTTGAGGGATTTCTTGTCAAATTTATTGCCCACAGTACTTCATTTTTAAGCCCGGTGCATATTCTGTCGTTATTTTTGCCGAAATGCTATTTTGCAGGAACGTAAACACAGCAACATTGGTTGACAAGTGCTTGTGGAGAACAAAGACAGGCACAAAGACACACAGAGACACACACGCACACACACATACATTATATGATAGGTTTCTTTCAGGTTGCATCTACGAAATCCATTCACAAGGTGCTGTGCAGTGGGAGCGAATTTGGAACCATACGGTTTGGAACCAAGTTTCTTATCACTCAACTGCATTTTGCGCCTCATCACACAGTCGCGTTTGCCCCTACCAATGAATTTGATGTAATTTCTCACATCGTTTCTTTAAATATATTGACTCACACACACACAAACACACGCATTTTTTCATACACTGACGCACACATGCTTCTTATTTCTTTATTGCTCACAAGGGGCTAAACATAGAGGGGACAAACAAGGACAGACAAAGGGATTAAGTCGATTACATCGAATCCAGTGCGTAATTGGTACTTAATTTATCGACCCCGAATGGATGAAAGGCAAAGTCGACTTCGACGGAATTCGAACTCAGAACGTAGCGGCAGACGAAATACCTATTTCTTTACTACCCGCAAGGGGCTAAACATAGAGGGGACAAACAAGGACAGACAAGCGGATTAAGTAGATTACATCGACTCCAGTGCGTAACTGGTACTTATTTAATCGACCCCGAAAGGATGAAAGGCAAACTCGACTTCGACGGAATTTGAACTCAGAACATAACGGCAGACGAAATACAGCTACGCATTTCGCCCGGCGTGCTAACGTTTCTGCTAGCTCGCCGCCTTCAATACACACACATTCTTCTATATATTCATACATATAGGGGGTGAAAACTGTTAACAAATTAAGAGATAAGACTGTCTGCTTTTATAAATAATTAGAAACAGGATCAGAATTTTCAGTCAAGTAAAACCCTTTGCGTTTTAGCAAGTAAAAATAATACATTGGAGAATTAAGTTTGTTATCTCTAACTGGAATGCAGTGGTCTAGGAGAGAAATACCATTGCAAGATAAGGTGTGCTGAAGCTATGGCTGACCTGTGGCTGAACTCACTAACAACATCAGCAGTGTACAGGAACAATGGCACAATAGGACAACGTGGATGTATGCGTGTGTATGTGTGTTTGCAGACACACATACATACAGACAGACAGATATACAGACACACATTACATTACATTTACATGGGATTAGTTTACAATTGAAGGCTGCCCGACTTGTACTACCACGACCAACACCATTCTCGCTGCCACCGCCGCCACCACCACCATTTCTGCAGTTGCTGCTGCCGCTGCTATTTCGTTATATGTCGCGCGGGCACCGTTTCAAAACATTATGAAAATGCACGATGCAATGTTGCACGAAAATAAATGTTATTACATCGCTCTGAATGTCAACAATGACACATGATGCTGCGACTGATGATGATGATGACGATGGTTATTTATGATGATGATGATGATGTCGGTGACGAATGAAGCGGCGCTCTATTGATAGTAATGTCGCCAACGACAGGGACAGTTTGTTTGTTGCTGATGATAACGGCAAATGACGACGACGATGATGATGATAGTAGTGGTGGTAAAGATGATGATGGTGTTGATGATTACGAGATGATGTTAATGACGATGACGGAGATGATGATAATGATGATGGTGATGATGATGATGATGGTGATTATGATAATTATTATGATGATGATGGTGATGATGATGGTGATGATGATGATGATGATTATGGTGATGATGGTGATGGTGATGATGATGGTGATGATGATGATGATGATTATGGTGATGGTGATGATGATGGAGCTGATGAAAATTATGAGGACGAAAATGCTGGACGTGTGTCTGGTTCCCTTTTTTTTGCAATGCAACTTACAATTAAAAAATATCTATGTGTACACACATTTGATGAAATGCATAATCCTAGATACATTGGCTGAATCGAATATGCGAGGGTCATGTCTGGAGCGCTGAAATCCTACATCTGCTTAATCAGTCTAAAGTAGAGTTGCTAATCAACTCTATTTGCAATAACAATAAAAATAACAATACAAAGAATACAACTAATATCCGCAATAATTATGAAATGCAGATGCAAATGGTATTTCCGAACATGTGGTCGTTTGACTTCCTGAAAGTAACAGCCAAATCCATTCTAACTTATATCCTATTGTATTAATCGAAGAAGGAGTCCGTAGATAATATAATTAAAAGAATACCAACAAAAACAAAAACAACACAACAAAGAAATCTATTTCAATAGGCGAGATGTTCACAAATGGAATGTCATTCATTGTAGTTCAATTCTATCACGACTGACCCGGGGTTAAATGATAACAATAGAAGACGGTGATAACAATAACAACATCATACACTTGTAACAAGCGTAAAACATTTAGCACGTATTCCTACATGAAACGCGATACAAGGTCGACTCTGATCTGTATGTACTATCGCTGCCACTGCTGACATTGCGAGAACTACTACCACTACTACCACCACCACCACCACCACTACTACTACTACCACCACCACCAATACTACTACTACTATCATCAACATCAATACACCCGTTGTTACTATTACTGCTGCGTCAACTACAACTTAGCAGCTACTACGCTGCCCATTACTCTGAAAAACAACAACAAATACTACTACTACTACTTCTATTACTACCACTGCTATTACTATTACCGTTACTGTAGGCAGTGCTGCTAATACAACCGAGCGCCGGGTTAAGGAGGGCCTCGGTAGTGTTTTTATTATTTTTATTATTTATTATTTGATAATTTATTTTAATATTTCGTTAGTTTTTCTTTCAATATTGTCATTAGTATTATTATTACTATCATTATTATAATTATTATTATTATTTGTTGATCTTTTTTTTTTCGCATGCGAAAAAATGCTTGGAATGTTTCTGATGCAAAAGAGCTGATGGAAGGAAGAAAGAAATACGAAATACGAGGCGCAGGCATATAGAAAATAGAAATAGAAGAAGAAAGCAAACGAAAAAAAAAAATTGTATAGAGATTGGAATTTCATACGCCAAACGGAAACACCCTATGATGGAGCCTTTACAATGCTGGTCCACTTGCTAGATATAGGAACCAAATCTCCCACGAATCGCATTCCACTACCCGAGGAGAGAAACGAACACGTTGGATAATGTAACGGTAGATACCTGTAAGAAGACGTCTTCTTTGCTAAGGTGTTTTTTTCCTTTTTTTGGTCTATGTGCGTTTCCACATAACTATGCACATTTAAGGGCTGCCTTGGAGCTAAAAAGAGCAACAACAATAATTGAAATGCCATTACCAACACTCACGATATTTATGAAAATATCTAATGCAAACACAATTTATTCATACACACCCGCTTAAGACATATACACGCTTAACACAGAACGATAACACACACACACATACACGCATATATATATATACAAGCGCGCACACACAGACATATCCCGAGAGAGAGAGAAAGAGAGAGACGTTGATTGCTAATTAAGCATATTCTTTTAGCTATCTTTCAATCGCTTAATTTGTATGTCTATCGTTCCAACTATTTCATATTTCCTGCTCATTTAGGCGTCTGTCTTTCGGCTGTTTCTTTTTTTAGATTATTATTATTATTATTATTATTTTCTATTCGTCTATATAGGACATGCAATAGGAATCTTTTAAGTCAGGCAAATTCCCTGATGCGTGGAATGTTTTAAACTGTACATATATGAATAGACACAAGTTTGAATGTATTTATGTGTATGTATGTATATAAAAACAAGTCGTTAAGTGAGCGAGAAAGAAAGGCTGAAGACCACACATACACGCACAATATATATATATATACACATATATATATATATGTGCTGCATGAATAGGGATGTGTGCAGACGGTAACATAAAACAAGCTCATCTTTTCAGTCGTTCGCAGCCACTTCAGTATCCGTCTTAGTTGGAGATGCCTATGCGTGCGTGCATCGGAGCTTTAGACTCGATAGTGATTGCCTAGTCGTGCAGAAAAGCGAGGAAAGGAGAGAAATAAGAGAAAGCAAAACAAATATAAACACACTTTTTGGTTATTCACGAGTGCAACAACTGAGTCCCTACTCAGTCGCTAGAAGGAGCAGCCAAACCTTTTACAAACTACATAACAAAAAAAAAACGAAATGGTAAATGATAATATATTGAAGTCCTGGATATAATAATAAACTGGCTGAAAATTGAAAGCAAAAGTAATAGTAATTATAATTATAAATATATACAGGCTTTTTTTTTTCGATTGGAAACAATGCTACTCGTCGTAAGTGAGTTCCACCAAGAGTTGACTCCAGGCTAAACGACAACAGGAACTCTGAATAACACTGCAATCATTATTAAATGCTACAACTGCACAGCTACTTACATATTACTTCTAACACAAGGGTAAGGAGAGCAACAACACCAACAGATATGACAAATTCGTCCAAATGAATACTTATTACTAGCAGAAGTAGGTGTGTAATCCCCTTTCTTTCCTTGTGCACCCACTCGCACCTTATCTCGTGTGTAACGTTTAGTTATTCAATCCTCCTCTCACCACTCCTCTTACCTCCCTCTCTCTCTCACTCATTCTCTCTCACCCAGCCTAACTAACCGTCTATCTGTCTGTTTCTCTTACACCTTCCTTTTTCACTGTATTTTTCTCTCATTCATTTTCTCGCTCCTTTCATGGTTACCGTAACGAGTAACATCAACAAAGGTAACGGGTACCAGCGAATCGTCTCTGTGGTGGTCCGACTTACTGGAAATAACAGCTGAATTTACACCCTTAGACACGAATTGCCCCCTAAGGTTTCAAGCACACACACACACATATATATATATACACAGAGTCCTGTTCACCAGTGTCTGACGAAAACGAGATGGAATGGTCACGACTGGATTATCTTTGATCATGGCTCTGCTCGATCAGGGCTGACCAGAGGCTAACGAACTACTACAAAGATATCAACTGCTACAGACAACAAATCGCTATGTAAGCTGCAACAACTGTAATAAAACTTTATGTGGTTTGTCATCAGTAAAAAAAACCGCAAATATGAACAACAAACAAAACTCTCATTCGTTCCACTTATATTATTAATAACAAGAGCAACAGCAGTCATATACACACACATTCTCTCGCTTTACTAACTACTACCACTTCTTTTCTACCACCTCCACCACCACTAACATCACCATCATCAGCACAACGAGAACCAATCAGCACTAACAACTCAAACAACACCACTACCATCACCACCACCCTTACTCTCCACAACGTGATGCCCTCGATACAATTATTATCATTATGGAATTTATCGCACGGTTAACAGCCGGTATAATCGTGGCTTCTTCTAAAAACAATATGAAACAAATATCACAAACGTGTCTGTGAAGCCCACATATAGTTAAAGTTTACCAAATAGTATTACAAATAAGGGGTAAATGTTAATACTAACAACGGATTCACGACCTTTATAATTTTTTGTTCTTGGTTTGTCTAAACAAGTTCTTTTTTAGTTACTGTTTTTATTTATATGTTGCTCAATAGATTAATATTAGATATTGTTAAAACATTCACATTTGAATACATTTATTCATAAACCCATTGATACAAACACACATAACCATATATATATATATATATGCACACAAATACACACACACACTACACACTATTGATTTAGGATTAATATATCCAATTATAGTTAGAGTGGTTGCATATTCCTAAGTACACATAAGTATATTTTGACGAGAAGCTAACCTGGAAAGATATATTTTTCTACCCAACTTTTTTTATGTACGGACTCATCGCATCTTTATTTCCAGGGCGTTTAATTGTTTATTAAAAATACGATCTTAATTAAACAGATTAAATTTGTTATTTGCTTCCAACATATATACATATATATATGTATATATAAAACACATACATACACAAACACACTTACATAAAATCAGTCTTGTTCTTCCGTAGCGTATATTCGTGTCTTTATCCGTTAGTAATCTTGTTATCGATCTCACTTTGTCTCTCTATCCTATAAACATACAATCCATTTATTTACATATATACAGAAATATATACACATTACACACACATGTGCACAAATGCTACGAATATCCTATCAAAAGATATAATGTAAAAAATTATTGAGTTCGTGGTGTGGCAGACCGTCGAGGAAAAAGTGAAAAGATAGGATTTGAAACAGAAATGGAAGTTTAAAATAATTGTTATTTATAAAGTATATGTACATATATAAGAAAACACACAAGAAGGAAAACATATGAAAAATATTCATGAGTTGGCAGCGTGGCTAGCCAAGGAGTTACCGATATTTTCTGGTGTATTGGGCACTAGAGTTTTCTTGGAAGTGAAGCCGGCACCGACGTGGAGCGTGGAGCTGCCTGCTATATGTGCCGACTGGCGTGCGGAGGGGTGTTCCTACCGCCCGAGGGTTGCTGTGGAATGAGACCTATTCATGTGCGGCGCTGTCCTGTACTTTCCTGTCTTGGACTATGGATGTTGGCACTCGGGGCCATCTGTAAGTATTTGAATTTACCAAAAAAAAAAAAAAAAAAAAAAAATTTCTGAAAACTATATTTATTTATATATATGCTTTTGAATTATTTTGTCTATTATTTTCTTAGTATTTCGTGTCTGTAGTTTTATTGTGACAAGCTTTCCATACAAAAACACATATATGTACACAGATATATTGGGAATGTATTATGGACAAAATTATCGTATACAATTGAAGCTATACATATAAATATTGTCACGTTTCTCGTGACTCATCGCTGTTTTGTTAAATTCTGCAATGAATAATATTTTCCTCGTTATTACAACCAGACAAAAAGACCAAATGTGTCTCTCTATATATATATATACATATATATATATATATGTGCATGCATGCACGAACGTATGTCTGTGTGTGCTTGTGTGAGAGCTATAGTTACGCGTCTCGAAACTGTATTGTCTATACATTGCAGTTTTATTTATTTTTTTATCGATCAATACCTTTTATATATCAAAAACATATAAGTAATTGTATATGTATACCTCTATACCTAACTATTAAAGCTGTCAACTTATTCCTATTACTACTAAATACAGGGTGAATTTGAGACGGATATATGTGTATGCGTGTGTGTGTGTGTTAGTGTGTGTGTGTGTGTATATGCATGTTAAAGCGTACTTGTGAGTGAAAACGATATATGAATGTTATTGATAGAATACAATGATAATTAATTTGGAATAAGAGACTGTTGTTTAATGCTCAGAGATGAGGGATCGATTTCGAAGCACATCCATTTGTTTTATTCATTGACTCTCTCTCTCTCTCTATGTATATATATATATATAATATATATATGTGTGTGTGTGTATATATGCACACTTACACACACACACACACACCGGCCATAGGGTTTGCATAAACTTACAGCTTCATAATTTAACAGAAAAATTTAATCTCTGGGGATCGAGTGATTGTTTTGAAGTGATAATGGAAGTATTAATCACACTTTTATAAACTGATTAAGTATGCCAATTATATAACCTTTATTTATTCTCGTGATGAGTCCATTATTTTCTTTGTAAATTATATCGAACGGTTGAGACGTTCACACGAACCAAGTAAACACCACACACGTGTGTGTCGCTACTATTATGCGTCTCTTCCTATTCTATAACAGCTTATTCTGTAACCAAAGTTGGATGAACACTGTTTCTACACTCTGCACTTTGCTACTAAAGTAAATAACGTTTATATTAGTTCGGGGTTTCGAAAATCTGTACTGCTAATTGTTGCTTTTGTTTAATAAGAAACATGAAACGAAATCCAAACATTGAACCTTGACATAACTATTTTCATTTCCTTTCTCTCGCCGTCTCTGGCCCTCATCCCACCACACGTATATATGTATACTCACACATCTCTTTCTCACTCTCTCTCTCTCTCTCTCTCTCTCTCTCTCTCTTTCTCTGTATATATATATATATATATATAATAATCATGTAAACTATGTGCGTGTAAGTGTGCTCATGCGTACATGTGTGTATTCTGTTATTTTCAAAAGCACATGTGCTATGTTTTTCAGCAGCAACGGTCTTCAGAAATGAAGCTAAAAGTGTCGAACGGCAGAGCATGCTAACGAACGAATAGAAAGAGTGACACCTTTGCATTTTGTTCTCTATTTTAGGGTATAGAAAATAATTTGATTAAAGGAGCACTGAAGTAAAACAGCCTGACAATATTCACAATATATTGTAGCATGTCATACCCACGCGTTCAAATCTCGTTCGTAGATCGTAAGCACGCTAACTTTCTTCGTGTGTGCGATGATTCCTATTGTAAACACACGGCTCTTGGAAGTGGCACAATAAAGCAACTAATTATTGACCAACTGACTGACATGAAGACACTCACTATAACTGTACTATCTCTTCTCTTTGCATTTCTACTCTTGTATTGGTTTCTGCTCCTTTGAACTAACTCTTATTACGACCAGCGCATCTCAATCACCTCTATTCTACACTTCACACTAATTGATTACACTTCCACCACATTTTACACGAAACACAACACCTTTAATCATTGTATTCAGTATTTTTCTCCTGACCACTTTAGTCCAGTGGAATTTCATCTCGGCCTAAACAATTAAAGTACCATCAATAGCTCGCATCACCAGGCACCAACCCACCTATCGCAGACGACCCTTTGCATGACTGTACAAATCAAAATCTGTTGAATCGATGCCAATGAGTGATTGCTCTATGGACACCGCAGCAAAGAAGTACAAAGATTATCCTGTCGGTGTCTTGCACTCAGAACGTGACGCAACTATATAACTGACACACTTTCTCCGCTACACTGCTAGTTCCTGAACTCAGTATTAATGATGTTATTAAGGCGGTGAACTAGCAGAATCGTTAACACAGCGGTCAAAATGGTTAGTGGTATTTCGCTCGTCTTTACGATCTGAGTTCAATTTTTGCTGAGGTCGACTTCGCATTTTATTCTTTCTGATCGATGAATTATGTTCTAGCTGAGCACTGGGACCAATCTAATCGCTCTACCTTCTCTGAAATTACTGGCCTTGTGCCAAAATTTCCAACCAATATTGATATTAAGAATACTGGTTCTGATAATAGTAATGGTTTCTGATTGAGGTTGGGGTTTAGCTGATACCATTGTTTCAAGTACATGATTTGTACTTAACAGACTCTGTAGTGATGTATTTGAAGGTTAATCTCAGCAGGATGTGAAGTCGAAGTCAGGACAGAAAGATTTTTTTTTTCTTCAGCGCTCAAACGATTCTGCCATTTCGACACCGTACAATGGTATTTGTATTTAGGCTCGAGGTCAGTAATTTTGAGTGAGCACTTAAGGGGCCGATATTACCGACCTCACTTTTTGATTGGTCCTTTTTATTTTATAGACCCTGAAGGGTTGAAAAGCAAAGTTTATCACAACAGGTTTTGGAAGACAATTTGTTAAGAGCTGAAAAAATTTCCGGTAGGCATTTTTCCGACACATTAACTTTCTAGCAATCTACCAGTGAACCATATAGCACTCCAGAAAAGGTTCTCGTGATGTAATTTTCCCCAAAATTGCATTATCAGTTAACAGAAAACGGTAACAGGTAAACCTCACAAGGGCAATTCATAGAAAGAACGGCAGAGAAAAAAACTACTTTTGTTAAATGACAGCGTATAAACTATACTAAATGGGGCGTCCCAGTAAGGAATAATTTACCTCGTGCCAATCAAGAAACGGTACATTGAGGATTAACATGGTAGATATTCCAAACTCTCCCGACGCTTTATTTCGCCTGTTCTTAATTGTAAATAACCACAAAGCCAACAATGTTCGAGAGGGCAGGATCAGTGGAATATATTGATCCGAGTTTTTCACTGGTACTTTATTTTATCTACTGCAGAGAGATGAAAGACAAAGTTAACTTCGAAGGGATTTGAAGTCGAAGCATAAAGAGCCATAACTAAATACTGCAGGACATTCTGTTCGTCACTCTAACAATTGTGCCAGTGAAATATTGATTATAAGCTTTCAAGTTGAGCTGTGATTAGTTTCCTGGTTATCAACTCCTCTAACTGACTGCTGATACATTTGTATGTTTTTTGTTGAATAACACTTAGGCTCACCAACCAGCATCTCATAAGCAATTTAGTTTAGCTTCATTACTGACACATTTTAAGACAGATAAGGATCCATTCTTGTCCTACCGACTTTGACTTATTTCTATAGCTCTGAAGAACTTTGGTTGTGCCTCGAGTTATATAATTCAGTTTTAAGCATCAGTTGAAATTGGAAACTAATTTGCTTCTTCTTATGCAGAGTGGTCCAAAACAAGGTTTACAGTTAGTCAACTATCTCTTTCGCATTCATATCTCTTTTACTCTTTTACTTGTTTCAGTCATTTGATTGCGGCCATGCTGGAGCACCGCCTTTTAGTCGAGCAAATTTACCCCAGGACTTATTCCTTGTAAGCCTAGTACTTATTCTATTGTTCTCGTTTGCCGAACCGCTAAGTTACGAGAACGCAAACACACCTCCATCGGTTGTCAAGCGATGTTGGGTGGACAAATACAGACACGCAAACACATACATACATACATATATACATATATATATATAATTATATATGATGAGCTTCTTTCAGTTTCCGTCTACCAAATCCACTCACAAATCTTTGATCTGCCCGAGGCTATAGTAGTAGAAGACACTTGCCCAAAGTGCCACGCAGTGGGAATGAACCCAGAACCATCTGGTTGGTAAGCAAGTTACTTACCACTCAGCCACTCCTGCTCATATATTTTAACACTGTAGAACTTAATTATAAGAAGAAAATATGAAACCATTATTCTATGCTAATTTAGTTAATTTTGTCAAGCTCCCTCTTCAGTTTGTAAGAGAATTTAATTGTAATAAGATGTTTTAAAAGAAATTTAAAGTGACTTTGTGATAACAGTAAACATATTTTTGGGCCACCATGTATAATCCTCGTATGTGCTGCCTCCCCAACTTTTCACACACGCCATGCATTAAAATTAATTTCCCTCCCGTTTCTGATTAATGTTCAGATTGACTGAAATATCTCAAAAATAAAATTCGATTCTTTACACTTGCTATTCGGTTGATTAGCCGACTTTTAGGCCAATATGGTAAAGTCACCATTTCGAACGAATGGCGGCTCTTCAAATTTCTGCGGCCAAATTTATGCATACATTGAACAATATATTCAACTATTGTCTTTTATCTCTGTTATCTATCTTTGATCATCTGTTGCATTTATCTTTTGACCTCAGTGAAAGCAAATTTCAATGCGATCGGGCCATACAGCTGGAAGTGACTACAAAGGACACCACTGTGTCTATCTATCTATCTTATTTGCCCTTACCTGTTCTGCTATAATAGCATTCAGGAACAAGATAATTCCAAAGATTACAGCATTCTATCTCTTCTTTTTCTCGCGCTTTGATCTGCTCTCAACTTGCCGTAGGATCGTTAATATCTAATTCTCTTTTCTTCAAACATTTTAAGTAGATCATGTCTTGCTCAGATTCCTGCTCAATAATTTAATGCACCTATTCTGTTGCCATGTGTTCCGGCAGATTCCAGTCGAATAACAGTTTACTCCTGTCATTTGCAAGGTGATATTTCTTCTTAACCAAAGTTCACTTTGAGATATGTGAAATACCTGGGGAGATTGGACAAATATTTTCATGAGTGTAGCATGGTCGTAACCAAAGAAGTATTTTCCTGTGACAAGAGTCGTAATAACAATAATGCTTTCTACTAAAGACACAGGGCCTGCAATTTGGGAAGAGAGGACTAGTCGATTACATCGATGCCAGTGTTTCACTGGGACTTAATTTATCCACTCTGAAAGGATGGAGGGCAAAGTCGACCTCGGTGGATTTAGAACTCAGAACGTACAGAAGGACGAAATGCCGCTAAGCCTTTTGCCAACTCGCCACCTCAATAATAATATTAATGCTACTAATGATAATAGTTAAAAATTTCGGCACAGTACTTGTTCATATCTTATTGACGGCGAATGGATGATAGACAAATTTGGTCTTCATATGATTTGAAACCTGCTTCAGAAATGCAACTGACCATTTTGTCAGACGCACTAACGATTACTACTACTAATAATAATGACGGTAGTAGTAATATTGATGATGATGATGATGATAATAATCATTTCATATATTGGCAGCAGGCCACTAATTAGAAGAGGGCAGTTATGGCAATTTAACCCAACTACATAAAAAGTTTTTTACAGTGTTAACATGCAAAAAGAAATGTTAATATTGATATTTAGGTATTGGAATTAGCAGAAAATGCTTGCACGAGATTCCATCTACAACAATAATGATTTTGCTAGTGAATGGTGCATACGGTTGAAGAGACTTCAATAAATTGGTCCATGTCCGTCTCCAAGATAACAGATAGCGGAAGAATTCGTTGTCAGCATAACATCAGTGTTATATATGTGGATCAGGCTTTCTCTGTTTCACTTTAATTACTCGTACTTTATTTGCTTTTTAATTGCTTATTGGAACTGTGTTCGCTGATATTCAGTGACGTCCTGTAAGAGTACATTTCGATTTCTCTTCTCTTCCGAACTGCTTTACAGTTTCGTATGTGGTGAATAATGTGTCTCTAATATTGACGCGTGTCTTCGTCGGCTAATCTCAGTATATAAACATATCATACTCTTTCTCCTGTTAAAGGCAATAGTCTCTTACAAGTGTTTATTTGTTAGTTTTTCTTTTTGTTTTTGCCTCACCATTCAAAAATTTGGAAAGGCATTTCCAAATTCCTGGATGTCCACATTTTAAAAAGAAGTCATGTACATATCAAAAAATTCTTGTGAATTTAGTTGTAATTCTAGATCTAATGTGAAATCAAGGTTCCAGTTTAGCCACAGACTCAATGGGAATTATTGACCTGTTGATTGCAGAAATAATTCCAGCTCTGGTGTGAATTACCGGCCTCAGTTGCACCAGTTAATTAAGAATTTTAATAATGGTTTCACATTTTAGCACAAAGACAGTAATTTAGAGTGCATTAGTGAGTTGATACAAACAACCCAAGTACTTGACGGTTACCTGACTTTATCGATCCGAAGAAGTGGAAAGCAAAGTTAATATCAGCAATATTTGAACTTAGGACCTGAAGAGCCGGAAGAAATGCCGCTAAACTTTTAACTTTGATTGATGCTCTAATGATTCTACAAGCTTCATTCCAAACGTATTTTGATTATAAAGAGTTTTTGTGTGGCTTACTGGAGTATGCTTGTATATCTGGTCTACTTGCAAGTGACAGAAAAGAATAAATGCAGAAGAAGCATTTACCAAATCGTCCCCGATGCTTTTCTCATATTGTGCAAGCTTCTCAAAACTGTAGGCCCTATACCTATTTCTTTATTACCCACAAGGGGCTAAACATAGAGGGGACAAACAAGGACAGACATAGATATTAAGTCGATTACATCGACCCCAGTGTGTAACTGGTACTTAATTTATCGACTCCGAAAGGGTGAAAGGCAAAGTCACCTCGGCGGGATTTGAACTCACAACGTAATGGCAGACGAAATACCGCTAAGCATTTCGCCCACCGTCCTAACGATTCTGCCACTCCCACCTCATCTCTATGTTCCTACCTGCATAGCAAATGAATGGCGATTAAAAAGGATTGGTTTGTGACAGTTTGTGTCACTGACTCGAGGAGGAAATTAGGTTATTGCCTCAGTTTGTTTCTGTTGTTATTGTCGTTAAAGTTGTTACAACCCACGCAATCCTTGATCCAGTGCACATGCGTTTATTCAAAGGTTTTGTAGTCCTGGTTATTCTGTATATGTGTATATATCATGAACAACATTGTCAAATGCATGCTCCTTAATTCAAAACACTATGGTGTTATCTGAAGGCGATCTGACTTATCGTTTTCTTTTTAGGAGACAACTGAAGAATGAACTCAACCAAAATGGGATAAAGAATCTAAAATATAATTCCCCAATTGCTTATCATTTGAAATATAACAGAAAATAAAGCAATTTTATCGAAAAATGTTATTAAATATAAATTTGTGTTGCAAGATTCCTGATGTGAAACCGTGTGTTGAAACAGATAAGATTGTATTTCGGGATAGCCATATATTAGTTGTTCACTAGTTTAGTACTGTTCTTATTTTAACTTACGTTCATTGTCCAGAAATACATTTTCATAATTAACTAAAAGGAGCAGAAGCACACATGAGGACGGAAATTATGTGTGACGAAAGATTTTGGATAATGGACTTGTGCTAAAATAAGAAGTCATACATGAGTGAAGAACGAATACATAGTACCTGTTTATTAGGAAAAAGAAAAGAAAAGAAATTTCACCACATCATGACCGTAGCTTTAAAGCTGAAAAACTGTAAAGAATAAAAAATATCCCGAAATACAACAATGTTATCAGATGTTAAAGATTTTAATGTTAAGAGAGTATAAAATATCTAGGCCAAATAATTTTAGTCATTGAGTGTATTCAGTCATTTAATGACATACATTTCAGTATCTACACAACTCAAGTCAGCAATTATATTCAAATATAACCTTGACTTTTAATATCTGTCTAGACGTGCGCATGGTTACCTACACAAAGATATGCATAAGCGCGCGTACACACAGTCACACATATCCGTATGTTTTGCACTTGTCTACATGCGCGAGGTAGACATTAGAAGTGCGTATTACTGTTTGGATAACTGATATTATGAGAGAAGTGATACGAACGTGGTTTCTACAATGTGAGGAAGCAACAAGTCACAGATACGGCGGTTGTTTCTCTTTCTCTCATCTTTCGATATGTTTTCACACGTGTTTTTTTTTTGTTTTTGAGATCATATCCGTTTCCGGTCCTGGCACATGCTAACATTTATGATAGTCTTTCAAGGAATGCGTAGAGCTTGCTAACTTTCCTTCTTAGTGGCTTAGAACAGATGCGTTATATTTTATGATTCGTAACTACAAAATAATTTGAGCTAGTGGTACTTATGCATATATCTTAGTTAAAAATGTATGCAGTGCAATAAGCATGATATAACAACAACCGAGTATTGTAATCTTATCCAAGGCGTTGGGTGAGAATACAGGGCGTTGTTTTTATTCGTTCGTATTGTTTAAATTACATAATTATATTTTGTCATGTGCATTTGAGTTACTTCATATTTTAACTGCAAACATTTAAAACTGTTCAATGGGATCACAATACACTCATCAGGCACAGGAAAAGACCCTATCTTGTCGCCCAATCTCCTAGAAATCGCAGCTAAATTCCGCTTAAATCAAACAATGGCTGCAAAATATGAAACGGCGTAGTAGTTACAGTGAATGATGATGTCCAAGATAGAGCGCGAGAAAAAAAAATGACTAGTAGTGCTCCTGCATGGCCACAACTTCAGAATTGAAACATTTTTTTTTAAATGACCTCAGTTGTAATGAAGTTCATCATAGATTTCTGATCAGAATTTTTCAGGGGTGAAAAAAAAAAAAAAATTAAAAGTAATATTTATTATGTGTGTATGTTGAGAAGATGCGTATTACTGTGATATAAAAACGGTTAAAGTATTAAATTACTTCTTCATTGACGAGAGAAATGTATTCGTTTGACTTAGTTTAGATTTACTACACTTCAAATACAACATGCTGTGATGTGTTTGTGCGTGCATGTTTGCGTAGAAAGGCGAGTAGACAAGCAAAGAGATAACGTAACCTCGACATGTCAGAGAAATATGCATATATATTTATTTATAGGTACGTTTTAAAATGGAATGCTGTTAAAGCTTCGACAGCCGGGAGTATTAACGTGCCATTTTTGTAACGGTTAATCAAGGCAGTTAAAACAAGGCGAGCTTTAGTTACCGAGCAGGCCCTACAAATCTAGTTACATTGAGGTGAGTGGTACTTCGGTCCAATTCGAATGCTACCAACTGGTGAATTCCTCTAAAGCTTTCAAGGATGTTGTTAAATTTGATATCATGTACTAACTTTATAGCAATACGTTCTTGATGTTTATGAGTGTGTACGTTTGTATGAACATAAGAATCAGAATGCCAACACGCATGCACGCACACACGGACCAGCGCACATGTTGGCAGAAAGTTATAAAAGAGACACAAAAGAGAAGAGCTTGCATAGCATTTATCAAAATTGCACGAAACTATCCACCCCTACTCCGACCCACTTTTATAATCTTCTATATGAGGTGTGTGCGTATATTATATTTCATATATATATATATGAATATTATAATACAATACATATGTATGTTTGTTATAATACAATGTGTAAACACACACACACACACACACATATATATATATATAAGGATAGGCAGAGAGCTTAGCGTGGAGAAGTAGATTGATTGAAGTGGACGGACTGAATAAAGCGATCGTTAACGACGTTTATTAGAGTTAGTTATTTCACCTATGATCGCTAATGTACTTGGGAAGGGCATCGATTTCACTTCTCATTAACTCCATTCATTTAAACATGTAATTATTTAAAAGGGAACATCTGTGTAGTCGCTCGATCTGCTGGACCTTCGTCTTTGAAAGAGAAGAGTTTAATAATTTGAATTTAGATTCCTGATTTCGGAGCAAATGGCGAGATGGTCACGGCTGGAATATCTCTCTTCAAAGACCTTGATAAGTGCTGTTACAGAGACACGAATACAACACAAGTGAAGATTTCTATTTATTTAAAATATCTTAGGAGGAAGCAGTGTGTATACATCAACAAAGAAACGAACGAAGTCGCTTGAAATAGAAGCTAGCGAGGAAGTGGTGTGTTTGCCAACTCTTTACGTGCTTATCTACCTAGCTTTTCATCTGCTAGTCTCTTTATCTAATTAGCTTATCCCACCCACCGTCTTTTAATATCTCTTTATCTCCCTTTTCTTTCCATAGTTTCCTCCACTAGATATGCATCTCTAATGAGAAAAGGCTAAGTGGATTAATACAATCCGAAACACATCTCTCTCTTCCTCTCTCTCTTGCTATGTAATCTCCATGCTCCTTTTAAAATATGTATAACAAACAATTCTAGAAGTGTGACACAGATAAGTGCAGAACAGGCTGATATTAGACAGAGGCTGAGTGAAACGGTAGGAGAGTGTTTAATCCACTAAACAGTGCAGACTGTTACTGTGGATGATAAACAGTACAAGAGAGGAGCGCGGGTACAGTGTGAATGAGTCAAAGCGCTGAGTAAGAAGAAACCAGACGAAATAAGCTTGTGAGAGAAGAATATGAGCCAGTTAGCGATGTGACTATGTGTTTCGAGAGAGAGAAAGGTAGATAGACACACGTCGATTTAGAAATCAATAAAATCAGTATATAAGTGTGGAAGGAATAGGAGAGATGATGTTGGCATTAGCGGTGATGGTCGTAGATAATCTACTTATATATATTTATATATGTATATATAAATATATACAGGCTTTAGCAACATCTGCTGTTTGGAATAAAGAATTTTACATTTGATAGACGTTCATATACCTGTCATTTCTACACACTATCATATATTTAGCCGCGTTTCATTTTATATACACGCAAGTATACGTATGCGTGCGAGCACAGGCACGAGTCTTTCTATATAATCACTGAAACGTGCATTCCTATAAAAGTTCACGAACAGAACACGCACACGCACACACAGAGTTATTCTTGCATACCAACATTTACACAAACGCTTCTACATAAGTATATATGATGATTTATATACCATAATAATAAGTGCATTTATGCACACTTGTGCATGAACATGAGCAGGAATGCACATTGATTGAAGTCACACTTGCCCGCATGCAATGCACATGTAGTTATACACGTATGCGTAAACACAAGCGTGCATGCAGGCATTCGTTCGCTCGTCAATACGTACATCCATCCGCTAGCTGATACAACCATGCATACGCATACAGAGAAATTACAGAAAGCTTAGCATTCACGCTTGTACTCATTCAGTAGCGCAAAAAAGTTACGGTACCTCATTCCTAATTACATATCCTTTAACACACATGCACAGAGAAATAGGAATAGAGAGAGGCAGTTACAGAGAGAAAGGGAGAGGCATAGACAGACGCTTTCTGAAATATCTGTGACTATATATATATATATATATATATATATATATATATATATATATATATCGTTTAAATAAACAGATGGAAATTGTATTTCTCGTTATTTTCTGCTTCGAAGTAGATCCAAAGGAAATGTACTTCAACCGCGGATGACATGAGATGGCACAAACTGTGTCAATGCTTTACTCGACACACCAGCACACTAATTGACGTATACTAATTAGTCCAAAATTATATAAGTATACGCGCACAAAATATCGAACACACATGCACAAAGTATGTGTTTTATTAGTTCGTGGTTAGGCTGAGCTTATAATCATAAGAGAATATATTCTCTTCACGCGCTTAACGTGTGTGTATGCAAGTATGTATCCTCATAATCACTTCTGTGGGTGGATGCAGAATTGCTATGTGATCTGACTATGTCGATATTCCGGAACTAATCTAAAGTGAGCAGAAGAAGGTGCAAGTAAGTGCTCAGCTGATCTGCTGGCAATTGCATCACAAACTCATTCCTTACTATATTCGTTAGCATTTTGAATAAAAAGAACACTTGAATCAGTTTAATTCTGTAAAAATCATATCAGTATGTTAAGTCTGTGAAGAGATCGATTTATGTTAACCTTGATTAAACAAATAAAATGCACTCATTTTCTTTCAAATTCATCGGAAAAACATACTATCGTGTATTCAAGAGAATACGGCCTCTGAGTTTGCTTAAAATAAGCGGGTAAATCTCCTTGTTCTCTCCTAACGTTTTTTTAATATGAAAATACACTGGTCGGTGTAGTTCTAGGAGCTCAATTCCGGAAAAGAAAATGGTAAGAACATAGCTGGGAGCTTTATATCAAATAATGATCAGGAGAGCACTCATACAAATGTATGTTTATATATATATAATTTGTATATTACTATATATGAATGTTTATATATGTATATATATATATATATATATATATATATATATATATTCGTATACGATTATGTACGATTGTATGCTTATATTTGATTTTTGTTTTTACTTCTATTAATGTTCTACAAATCACGATATTTTGTAGAAAGTGTCTAAGAACTACCCATTCTACTAGTAGCTGCATAATCCCAAAATGATTGTATCATCACTTTTTTCTCCACATAAAAAACATATTGATTGTACTTTATCGATCGATTGATCGAAATTCAATATTCTCTCACAATACCGTTTGTAACTAATACCCCATTACGAAAGGGAATGTTCTTCGCGAAATCTCATTGACTCAACATATACGAGTGCCCGTGAGAGCTTATATGCAGTAACTCGACCTCCTAAAATGCTAGCTATAAAATTCCCTAATATCAAACACGTAAAACAAAAGAGTTGGGGGCGGGGGGCGTAGCATATATGAATGTTGTTCAAGATATGCCAAGTTCAATGAAAGATGTACAGAATGATAATTGCATGAATGTCATTGTTTTTATTTTTAGTTAATTAAAACTAATCTGGAAATGAAACTCATGAACAAGGCGTAGGAGTGGCTGTGTGGTCAGTAGCTTGCTTACGAACCACATGGTTTTGGGTTCAGTCCCACTGCGTAGCACCTTCGGCAAGTGTCTTCTACTATAGCTTCGGGCTGACTAAAAACTTGTGAGTGGATAAGGTAGATGGGAACTGAAAAGAGGCCCGTCGTATATATGTATATATATATACATATATATATGTGTGTGTGTGTCTGTGTTTGCCAAACCCACCCACCCAACATCGCTTGACAACCGATGCTTGCGTTTATGTCCCCGTAACTTAGCGTTTCGGCAAAAGAGACCGATGAAATAGGTAATAGGCTTACAAAGAATAAGTCCTGAGGTCGATTTGCTCGACTAAAGATGATGTTCTAGCTTGGCCACAGTCAGATGGCTGAAACACGTTAAAGTGTAAAGAGAGTAACGATATAACAACGACTTTTATGATTCGCTTTATGATTTGCCTATAGTTCAGAATATCTGGTAATAACTGAAGCGTTATGGGTACGTTCTTTAAATCCGAATTCAGTTTCTATTATTTGACTAGGAAAAGGTCTTTTGAGTATATAAGTACGTTAGATGCATCGTTACGTACTGACCGACAGGTAGATATTTCAAGTAAATTTTCTCGATGACATCTCTGAAAGCATATACACTGAGCTGTTACAGTTCTCCTTCATCAATATCTAAACGGTCTGCTTAGCAAAATAAATAAATAAACGAAACGAGTGTTCTAGAAATAAAGCCAATCAATACCGATCGATGACAAAAAGGGTAAAATAATCATAATCGTTAGTAGTGCATCTAACACGAATCAAGTATTTTCTTTGATATATAGTATTGTAAACAGAATTATGAGCCAACACCATATATCGACTTTAGGAAATAGTCTAATATTAGCATATAAGTAACGGGAAAAAAATGCATTAGTACATGTGAGAATCGAACCCTCACCTTATATACATGATATGTGTGGTGACTGATTGCACCAAAATATCGATCTTTTTCTTTTCCCTTAAATTTAAGAACTATGATTTCATAGTGGTAATTATGTAAACATGTTCGAATTCATTGTACACACACACATGCACACACACACAGACACACTCACGCACACGCACACTTAGAAATTCTTATTAGCAATGGAGAGCTTCATTATCTACTGGATGGTAACATTTATGTATTAAGTACTTTTTGTTATGTGTCGGCCTTCAAGCACGTGGGCATGCGTAGTGCAAACACTCACTCATTCACTTGTACTTTTAAAATGAACAATTAACTACTTTATTGGTAACTGGAGCTCTTATCCCTTAGGTCTTTCTGTTCTTCATATATATATTTAAGACTTAGGCGTTTCTGTTGCAGAAAATTCATTTAAAACAGAAGAATCTATTCACATATATATATATGTGTCTTCTACTATAGCCTCGGGCTGACCAAAGCCTTGTGTGAGTGGATTTGGTAGACGGAAACTGAAAGAAGCCTGTCATATATATGTATATATATATATATGTGTATGTGTGTGTGTGTATATGTTTGTGTGTCTGTGTTTGTCCCTCTAGCATTGCTTGACAACCGGTGCTGGTGTGTTTACGCCCCCGTCACTTAGCGGTTCGGCAAAAGAGACCGATAGAATAAGTACTGGGCTTACAAAGAATAAGTCCCGGGGTCGATTTGCTCGACCAAAGGCGGTGCTCCAGCATGGCCACAGTCAAATGACTGAAACAAGTAAAAGAGTAAAAGAGAGTAAAGAGTATATATATATATAAAAATGAACCATAGATTTTCAGTCAGTGAATATTGAAACTCTCGCAAGCTTGTAGAATATTAACTTAAAAAAAAAAACAACGTTTTATTTTTCTTATCCAAGGATGGGAACAAGTGAGAGAGAGAGAGAGGAGGAGGAGGAGAACAGTCCTTAATTTATTATGTTTAATACGTCTTCAAAGCGGTATAGTTGAATAATATACACTTTGGTTGCTTCAACATTTAGTGGTTAGTCATGACTGGATGGCCTATGACTTTGAGTAAAGTTCTCCACGTCCAGTTCTGTCCTTGACCTAAAGAAAAACAAGAGCAACATGTGAAAGCCTTTATGTAGTCACTGGATCTGCTAGCAATGCCAGTTAAATCTCCCAAGTCGTGTTCGTTGTTAAATTGAAAGGAAACTTAGAAGATTTAGAACAGCATTAAGGAGGATGGTCGTAGCTGGATTGTCTTTAATTGTAAGTTTCCTCAATCGGAACTCATCTGGAACTGAAATGCAAAACACAGAAAAGTATATACACGTATTTATAAATTCCTGTAAACACACGCATAGAAAAAAAAAAAAAAACACGTTTGTGTTGTGTGCGTACCCGTGTTTGTCGATATGCATAAGATTTCTCATCGCTATAGAAAGGCTGTACGCTTTCTGTTTACATCTTCGCAAGCAGATATTACAAGCAGTTAAGATATTACATCCTTTATAGTATCCTCTGTCTTTGTAGTGCCACAGTAATCCTTATCAAAGCATACTTCATCAAACTACATATTATCAGACCATACTACTCATACTATATGACAACATGCCCTGCAACACACAGCCCCTGCTGATATTCTCTAGTCGCCGCTCCGTTTTTTTTATTCTCTGTAAAGCAGCTAAACGAAGAACTCGGTCACATTCTTCGAAGATAATTCAAGCAACTAACTAACCAGTGAATCGCTGCAAATCATGACCCAAATCTATTCACATCACTGTCCTCTCCATATCTTCTATCCCTCGGATTCTGTGAATGTGTTAACAGTTTGAATTTTAGCATTTCTTATTCCTAACTTCATCTCCCCACAAAAAACCTCTACCTATCTATTTAGGCTACTAAGATATCTGTCTATCGGTTTTATCTTGCTGTTCCATTAGCTGTCAATCTTGTTTAATCTATTCATCCACCCATATATCCGTCTCTCTATCCCCGAATGTATATATAAATATAAGTATATATATATTTATCGATATACATTCGTCTCCTTATCTTGCTATCTTGTCATACAACTACACTCTAATCTAGTTATCTCTATCTACATTTCCCTCTTATGCATTTCCATCCTTCTATCTAAACAACTGATCGATTCTGACTGATCTTATCTGCCTTAGTATACATATATATAGTTGTTTCACCTCTCCAATTCTGCTTTGGTAACTATATATATCTTATTTTATTTACCTCTCCGTATTTTGTTTTCAAACTTTTTATAAACGTTGATCACTTGAACAATTGACTTGCATTTTGTAGCATTTTTGTACCTTGTTTTTTTCCTCTGTCCTGTTTCTATCTATCTATCTATCTATCTATCTATCTATCTATCTATCTATCTATCTATCTATCTATCTATCTATCTATCTATCTATCTATCAGTTTGTCTGTCTCTCTGTCTGTCAATATGCATGCATGTATGTATGCGTGCGCACACTCAAACATTGTAGATACATGCATACTACGATATTCTGGTAAGAAATTCACACATAAATTCTATACTATTTGTCTCAAACTATTCATCTACGATCTCAGAGCTATTAACAATGTTTTGTTAACCGAACAAGGAACCAGAGACGAATGAGGTTGGGATATGCTAAGTAATACGTAATCAATAAAACTTTAATTTCAAATTTGTGACGGCATGAAAAGAATCTGTTTACAAGTCTGACAGGATTATATGAAAACCTCGGTTCTGTTTTCTACTAGTGTATGCTACAGACATTTCAGTTTACTGAATTCCATAAACAATAATTGACCCTAAATATATTCTTGCCTCATGCCGGGATAGCACCCTAAGATTTGATATCACATGATCACGTGACTGACCAGACCATCAGATGTTGCTACACTCGCTGGTCACAATGCGTTCGCATTGTTTTACCTTCGAGACGCCAGACAGTCTAAGCGAGCAGGCCAACAGAAGAAAGAGAGAAAGAGTGGTGAAAGAGTACAGCAGGGATCACCACTCCCTGCCAGAGCCTCGTGTAGCTTTTTAGGTGTTTTCGCTCAATAAACACACACAACGCCCGGTCTAGGAATCGAAACCGCGATCTTACGACCGCGAGTCCGCTGCCCTAACCACTGGGCCATTGCGCCTCCAAGATTTGATATAACATGTAATTATGTCTTTGCTTTTGTAATGAAGTTTGTGAACAGATCTGAATTATACAGACACTCTTATCTTTGATTGATTACGACACATAAACGTTGATATGAAGGCCTAACACAGTTTCACTGTTATCAGCCTTAAAAATATACTTCTAAGATATGAACGGTTCAAAAATGTACCTTGATCTGGTTACTACATTCTGAACGTATAATGGAATGTAGTTATGACACTCTCAAAATATATCGGAATGTACGGCAAAATATTTCTGCCTGGTTTTAAACAGGAAATCTCTGCATGTTTATCAAGCTACAATTGTATTTTCCAATATCAACTATCGTTCTGCCATTCAAGGATAGAGCAAAATATGTCCAATGATAACACATGTTATATAAAATAAGTAACCGGTAAAATTTACACTGGGATTTAAAAAAAAAGGATTTTGGAGCCATCTGCATACTAAACCTTGTGCATTTATTTTCCTTATGTTGACAATCTTTCACCTGTTTCAGTCATTTGACTGCGGCCATGCTGGAGCACCGCCTTTAGTCAAGCAAATCGACACCAGGACTTATTCTTTGTAAGTCTAGTACGTATTTTATCGGGCTCTTTCCCCGAACGGCTAAGTGACGGGTACGCAAACACACCAGCATCGGTTGTCAAGCGATGTTGGGGGGACAAACCCAGACACACACAAACACACACACACACACACACACACACACATAAACATATATATATATATATATATATACACGACGGGCTTCTTTCAGTGTACGTCTACCAAATCCACTCACAAGGCTTTGGTCGGCCCGAGGCTATAGTAGAAGACACTTGCCCAAAGTGCCACGCAGTGGGACTGAACCCGAAACTATGTGGTTCGTAAGCAAGCTACTTACCACACAGCCCGAAGCCAATGTTGTTGAAATTCGATCTAAAATAAAAGCAAACGGGAATATGATTGATATCAGCTTAAAGAATATTTGAATGTCACATCATAGCACTTCCACACTGTCTTCTCATTACTAAACTTTGAAGCGCGTTCGTGGATCCTGTAGACATATAGGTGTCAAATAACATGATAGGAGTTGGTAAGTTGACCGTAAGAAGAAAGCATACATCGCCGACATATAGTTGAATAACTATATATATATATATGTGTGTGTGTGTGTGTAACAGGATAGACATAATGATCTCAGACATGAACATCTGTAGTCCAATAGACGTGATGATATCGTAAAAAGAAAATATAAACCTGATGATACTGTGTCTAATCGTTACAAGAACTCTGATGTTTTCCCCTTATTCTATGCCAGATACTATTCTTCCTGACTTTTAGTTTTCGTTTTTAAGCTTTGCATTTTTCTACATATTTTATGTGTAGCGATTATATTAGCAATATTTTTAAAACTTTGTCTATGAAGTCCAGTTATCTGCAACGAGCTCGTCATTATCTTTTCTCCAGATATATATTTCTTTACTACCCACAAGCGGCTAAACATAGAGGGGACAAACAAGGACAGACATAGGTATTAAGTCGATTACATCGACCCCAGTGCGTAACTGGTACTTACTTTATCGACCCCGAGGGATGAAAGGCTAAGTGGACCTCGGCGGAATTTGAACTCAGAACGTAACGACAGACGAAATACCTATTTCTATTTCTTTATTACCCACAAGGGGCTAAACATAGAGGGAACAAACAAGGACAGATATAGGTATTAAGTCGATTACATCGACCCAGTTCGGAACTGGTACTTTATTTATCGACCTCGAGAAGATGAAAGGCAAAGTAGACCTCGGCGGAATTTGAACTCAGAACGTAACGGCAGACGAAATACCGCTGAGCATTTCGTCCGGCGCGCTAACGTTTCTGACAGCTCGCCGCCTCTTTTGTCCAGATATATTCATCATATTTATAAGTTTCGTACTCGTTATAGTATGGTGTACTGATGTGTATTTGGGCCGTTTCCTTGCTGGGTTTATTTTTTCTCTTCTTAATGAAATTCATAAAGTATTCTAACATTATCAATCTTGTTCTAGCATCAAATCTTCAAACCTTCTCTCGCTGCCATAACTTTATTTATACATATTCATCACGTACCCTCAAGATCCTTCTTCTGCCGGCCCTTCTTGTCATTTATCTTTAGTTTACTAATTAAATAATTCCATTTTTGGAGGCAAGTACTTGACCTTTCAATGTTGATGCCGACTACTACACGACGAATTTATTAACTATATTCGTTCCCTTAGCAACTTACTAATTGCACTTTCTTCCATTTCCTTCCAACATGAAAAAGAGAATCTAAATTTCTTTCAGTCATGCTTAATTTGTTTTATGATTCTTACGGCAGCTTTTCTTTAAATGATTTCTTTCTATTTCTTTTGCAAATTCGTACTTAATTATAAGTGGATCAAAGCCGGTTTTATTACTGGTACTGGTCACTTTAAGAGAGCGATTACGTTTTATAATAATGAAAGTAATAATAATCCTTTCTATTTAAGGCACAAGGCCTGACATTTGGTGAGTGGGGATCCAGTCGATTACATCGACCCCAGTGTTTCGCTGGTGTTTATTGAATCGACCCCGAAAGGATGAAAGGCATAGACGTCCACGGCGGAATTTGAACTCAGAACCTAAGGACGGGTGAAATGCAGCTAAGCATTTAGCCCGGTGTGCTAGTAATTCTGCCAGTCCACCACTTTCAAATAATAATAATAATAATAATAATAATAATAATAATAGAAAAGTATGATTAATAACAGTTAAACATTTTGGCACACATCTTGAAATTGTAATATATATATATATATATATATATGTATGTATATATATGTATGTATGTATGCATGCATGTATGCATGTGAGAGAGCGGGAGAGTGGATCTGTGGTAATAAGCTTGCTTCTAAACCACATGGTTCCGAGCTCAGTCCCATCCTATTATATCTCTGGCAATTGCCTTTTGCTAAAACGTAGGGCTAACCAAAGCCTTGAGAGTGGATTTTATAGACGGAATGTGAAAGAAGCCCATCTCTTATACATGCAGCTAAATGATAGAGCAATCCCCTGGTACCTATGGGCTAGGTTTCGACCCCCGTGGCCGCCTGCTGGCAACATATTTTGTCTTATTATGGGTAAATTCCCATTCTTTTTCGCTGTTCATAAATCTATACTGCGTTCGATATTTACTTCAACATATTCGACGCTTCAAAAATTTCTTTATGAAATATTGCATTTGGAAAGTTGTAATTTAGAATTAAAATTAACGGTAATTTTTGTCAGATTAATGGCAGAGCACTCAACCGGCATCTGAAGGGTTCAGGTTCGACTCATGTAGCCGCCAGCTGGCAACTTTTTTCCGTGTGTATTATAAAGGTAAATACCCAACCTTTGTCTCCTGTACTGCGTTGGAACTTTACTTTTTCGTCTGTAAAGCACAAGCACATTAGTCACTTCCATTGCCTGTTTGTGAGTGTCTGTGTGTGTGTGTGCGTGTATATATATATATGTAACATTAGGAAACACATATACCTAAAGCATATGCTTCGTGTATTTACTGGTAGGCTGAGATTTGGCCAGGTGGAAAATAATCAATCACAGATTGTTACAACACGTGAAATTCAACGGCAGGTGGAATATCCCGGCATTAATGCCAACTAGGAATAATGGACGGGTTATCTCGACTGCCCATGTTCTTCAGATATTTTAACACCCGGTGCTTTGAGAGCGTTTTCTTTCCCACGCCAGATCGTAGCTTACCGGCAAATAGACTATGCATATACGTTAAGAATATGTGGTCGATAATGTCTGTTACATTAATGCTAACTCTATTTCATATTGGAATACACACACACACGGACACTGTATATATTAGAAAGAGACACACATATTCAATGTGTGATTGAGAGACTGAATTAGTAATGAATGATTTTAGCAAGAAAATTATTGTGTTGGCAGAATCGTTAGAAAGTCGGACAGAATCCCACCAAAAATACCTTTGCTTTCATCCTACCGGAATCGATAAATTAAAGTACTAGACAAGTACTGGGATCGATACAACCGACTGCAATTGTTCCTCAAATTTGTTGTCTAGAAATCAATACCAAAATTGATCGGATTTGATACAACGTTTCATAAGTTAGTTGCGTTGTGTCTATCTTCCACTGAAATTGTAGAAGGCCTTGTCTGTCTGAAACCACTATTATTTGTTTTGGGCAGCGAATATTTTTTCCTTCTTTCTCTTTCTCTCTCTCTCTCTCTCTCTGTCACTCACACATACACACATTCTCTCTCACTTTCCTTATATTTGTTTTTAGTATTAAGTCTCGTAAAGCGGGTTTGTGTGATGTGTGGGTAACATGTAGGTAACAATATTCCCTTCAGAGGAACACCGGTCCGTTGCAATGATGAAGGAGAGGCTAAAAATGTTTACATTGGCGTGAACATTTGAATGGTACTTGATTTCATTGACCCCGTAGAGATGAAAGGCAATTCTGCCCTCAGAGGAATTTGAATTCAGAAAGCAGAGAGCTTGGAGAAGTGCCGTCAAGCATTTCCAACAATGTGCTGACTTGCCCCATCTGCGAAAATATCAAATTACTATGGAAATTAGTTAAATCCTTTACATTTCAAATCTCACATATGTCTGTTTTGCCTTCTATGGTGTTCAGCCATTTTGCCTTCTGTCGTTTACATCTGTTTTACATTATGTCGTGTACAGCTGTTTTACCTTCTATGATGTACAGCTGCTTTGCTTTCTATGTTGTACAGATGTTTTGCCTTCTATTCTGTACAGCTTTGTTAGAAACTGCAAATAAAAAAATTCCTAATGGTTGTTCCTATTAAAGTTGTCCCTATTACGTATATTGCTATTATGTCGTTTAACTCTTGTCCCAGATATCCATAATCGAAGGCCCTCCAACCTTGATCATCCTGTCTTTTTAAGAAATCCAGGGCACATTGGTTATAAGCATTATCTAAAAGGAGTTAAATCGATGAAATACCTTTCAAAATAATCATCTCTTTCAACATCAATACTATTTAGTGTTAAAAAGAACTATGACATATTTTTCATTGTATTCCTGCTTATACATAAAGACGAGCTGGTCATGGATGGAATATCTTTTATCTATGATAAAAGATTTTCCAGATATGACAGTCTAGTTGCAGTCAGCTTCATTAGGACTTGAGCAACAACATCAACTGAAAGAGTTAATTCCTCAAAACCTTTGTCCCCAGGAACTTCTTAGACGTACTACCTGGCGTCAAAACGGAACCTGTATGAGGTCAAATTGTTTGCTAGCCATAGCAACTAAATCGGGTTGATATATTAAGTACCAGTCAGGTACCAGTGTCGCCAAATTGACAGTGTCCTTCCGTGAAATTTGTGGATAATTGTTTGTAGAAAGAATCTCTATAAATACTGGTTTCAAATTTTGGTTCAAGGCCAACAATTTCGGGGGAGGAGTTAAATAGATTACATCGACCCAAGTATTCTCTTCTGGTATTATTATTATCGACCCCAGCATAACTTAAACTTCGAACCTAATGATGGACGAAATGTGCTAAGCATGTTGCCTGGCGGACTAATGATTCTACTGGCTGGCCATCTCCATAAAATCTGCATAAATAATGATATTGTTTCTTTTAAATAGCATTCAATTTTTTTTCTTATATACAATTTGTATTTCCATATCAGCATTTCGAAGTGCCTAAATGAACTTCGTGGAGGCGCGTGGCTCAGTGGTTAGGGTTTCAGTATCATGATCGTAAGATTGTGGCTTCGCATCCTGGACCGGGCGATGCGTTGTGTTCTTCAGCAAAACACTTCATTTCAAGTTGCTCCAGTCCACTCAGCTGGCAAAAATGAGTAACGCTGCGATGGACTGGCGTCCTGTCTAGCTACGGAACACATACGTCATAGAAACCGGGCCCACCAGCCTGGCTAGGCTTTAAAAGGGCGCATTTATTTATTATTATTTTTATATGAACTTCATTTAGCCATTGTTCTTGCGAAAGGTGTTGCAACGACATCTAGTACTATTGTCTCGTTGTTGTTTAGTTCCAATGTGTGTCCTCATCGAGCTGACGTTGGGTCGAATGCTTATGCTTTCCAGCTTTGCCCATCCCGTCTCATTTGAGATTACTGTGCACCTCATGCTTTTCAAATTTTTTGTTTTAAACATTTTATTAATATTTTATTTTACTGAGGTCTCTACTAATTACATCAAAACGATTCAAACGACCATAGAAAGTTTGGTTTGCTGTTGTTGGAAGATGAAAGAAACTGTAATTCTTTGATATTTGTTGCTGTTGAAAATGGTGATGACGATAACTGTTATCTTCCACTTCGTCTGCAAAACTGCTGCTTTTGATATTTTTGGTAATGTGACTATATTGATAGTGATGAAGATGTCACTGGTAATTTAGCTCTTTGCTTGATGCCATTGATAATGTGTTTCTGGTGTAATATGTATAATGTTGTTACTATTACCATAGCAGTAGTAGTAGTAGTTGTAGTTGTTGTTGTTTTTGTTCTTGCGGCTGTTTTCCTCTGGGTGTGGGATACAGATGGTTTTAATGATTGGTTAATATTCTTGATTGTTTTCCAAGGTTAGTTTTAATGGAGCTGACTGTAACGAGAATCGGTTGCGGCTGGAGCAACTTTGATCATAGATCAAAAATGTTCCAACCATAAATCATCTTTCTTTATAAATAATCAAAGAATATATTGCAAAATATTCCAATAACTATTTGACATATTTTGCAATATTCACAAAAGTGCATTTTTTTTTCAATATAAATTAGCAAAATATATAAATATATAAATGCATATGACGCGATTTAGTTGCTATATCTTGCAGTTAATGTGTGTACACAGAGACTGCATCTTGACATAAGGCGCTACTTATGGTGATGGTGTCTAGAGAGTTTCTGTCGACCTTCCTATTTTGTTCTCAATGTGATCGAGGTTCGACTGTCACATATTTTGTATAACCAATGTGTCCTTTATAGAGATGGCAGGAAGAAATTTAGCAGACGCTTGAAAGTCGAAGGATCTCTATTAATACCAGCTGATTTAATAGTAACATCAATAGATCTCGCTTTTTGGTAATTTGCTTCTTGTTCTTATTAAATGGTTGTACCGGCAGAGTAGACTTATGATTAGTGGTGTTCCAGCCGAATCTACCTCACCATATTTTTTAATATTTAGCTCTTTTTTAGGTCTGAGCAAGTATATAATTCCTTCTTCTGGTTGGGCATGTGTATATTTTCTATATTTTCTAATTCTTCCATTTGTTTCTGACATTAGAGTGTGATGTGATATGGATTTTACTGCTGTTTCTAGGGTGTTTAGAGGATCTCTTGTTAGCGTATTACCTGCACATAAAAACTTTTGTTTCTAATTTTCTGTAATTGCTGTCTTTTTATTTGTTCTTGTTGCTGCTCGTATATTTAAAATAGTAAAGACCACGCATTCGTAAACAACGATATTGTTCTTTAAACACACAGCAGCAACGATCAGCTGTGATCAAGGATATTCCAAATACTGTGACCTTCCATTTTCAGTGTATATAGACAGCTACGTTGTCGGATGAGTTCATTATTATCAAGCAAGTAACAATTTGAATGAAATTTAGCAGCTATTTCTAGTAGGACTATATGTCTTGATATTCGTTCGTTGTTGTTCAGTCTCAGAGTAGCAATGAGCAGTGACATCTATGGTCAAAAGCGCTCCAGTCATGATCATCTCCTACTTTACAGTATGTAGGCCTCCCAGGACCATGTCATGTAATACATCGTTTAGTAAAAGTGTTGCATGTTAAATAACGGTGACTTGACTTCTCTTAGTTGCATATCGAGCGACCACGAAGGGGTTCTCCCGTTGTGTTTTTGGCTCACACTCACACACGCGTATGAGCACAAACAATTCACAAGCCACACGTCAAGTCGAATTGAAGTGAATCACGATCTATGACCAGAATCATTCAAATCATGGCATTCATTTATTGGAAACCCAAGAACATTTGCTTGTGCCCCATTCCTATTTCAGATGACGGGATGAGATTTGAGGTAGGATATATCTTGTTATTTTTAGCAGTTCAAATGCCCAAATGTAATCTTTTCGAACTTTAAGTTTTTGCTTAACAAGTCGAAGTCAGTTCTCAAGAAAACTACATCTGACCAAATAGTTTTCATTCGGAACTGTTCCGTTTTAATTGATCATACATAATTTTTATAGGACTACATTACTCAATATAATCTCTATTTCCTAAGCGCGTTATAATCAGAAGGAGAATTAGATAATTTGTTCAATTTCTAGAAGACATCTTGGTGGAATTCTATCAATGTGTACGAGATTCCTTTCATGCCGTTGTCCCTTTGTGAAGTAAATCCACATTATATACAAAATAGTTTTTGAAAATATCTGAAGAATGGCATGCTGATTTGGCTACATCTCCTACAGGGAAACGAAAACATGCTTTCTCTCGTTAACGGACTATAGTTTTCAATGCTTCAATGAAGATTAGTACAGGTTGATGAATCATGTGAACAAATCTGTTTCAGCAGCACCGGTTCCATGTGTGCATAAGGGGCACTAAAACGACCTCACTCCGTATTTGATAGGGTAATTGGTGTTGTACTAATAAATTTATATAAATGTTAATGCTATTAATTGCCTTGCCTTTTTTTCACTTGGTCGGGAGACACTGTACCTTTACTCTTGAAATTTGTAAAATGTACCCGTTTTATGAAGTAACTTGTATATTTTCAATTACGTTTCCTTGATTTTTTTAGTTGGTAGTGAGTGATATGAGCTAACCTTTTTGCTGATACTAATATTTAGAGTGACTATATAGAGGTTTCCTGTGTTGGTGGTTTTTGCTTTTATTCTGTAGAATATATCAACTCCTCTCTCAAAGTGTTAGAGCTTGTTCCAGAAAGCGATGAACCACTCAATAATGGAATTATTCTCTCACAGCTGAGAGCAAAGACGTGTACCTGGCACATATCAAAGTAGAAGACTGAAAAGCTAGCAGAAAATAATTCAGTTTCTGTCCCGAATACATCACGAAATTATAGACATTGGACAATATGCTTAAATGCTGGAAGTATATAGCCTCGAAAATGTCACTACCTCCTTGCAGCAAAATATAATTAAGAAAGATTACTTAGTAAGTGTATCCAGTACAAGATGGTAACAATGATGTAAATTGAAAGAAAACACAACTGCATTCCATTGGCTACATACGAAACGAAAACTGGTTACGATTTAACTTGTTTGCGTCTATCTTCACACAGTCATATTTGCTAACACTAGAGCAATCTTTGACAGCAAACAGGTTGCGTAACAAGATTCGCTAATAGATTACAATCCAAAAGTGGATAAGTAAATAGACACAAATGATGTTTGAACGCCAGTAGATTAACTGACCGAATAACATCATCATCATCATCATCGTTTAGCGTCCGCTTTCCATGCTAGCCTGGGTTGGAAGGTTCAACTGGGGTCTGGGAAGCTGGAAGGCTGCACCAGGCCCAGTCTGATCTGGCAATGTTTCTACGGCTGGATGCCCTTCCTACCGCCAACCACTCCGTGAGTGTAGTGGGTGCTTTTTAAGTGCCATCGGCACAGGTGCCAGACGAGGCTGGCAAACGGCCACGATCGGATGGTGCTTTTTACGTGCCACCGGCACGGAGGCCAGGCGAAGATCAATATCATATTTCGCTTTTTCCGTCATTATTTACTTTTCGATATTGCTGTTGTTATTATTATTATTATTATATTATTATTATTATTATTATTGCTGTTGTTGTTGTTGTTTTTGTTGTTGTTGTTGTGGATTTCATTTATTTCTTAATTTTTTAATATTTGTTTGGAAATAATATGGAAGACATATTAAGCTGATTGATTGCCCACATAATCTAATAGCGTATCTCATTATCAGGATGTAACTGGTTTGTCCAATATTTGCATTTCAGTTACTTTTGCCCTCTCTCTCAATCAATTGTGTACACTGATAAATTATATACAAACTGTACGGCGAATCTATTAATGTAAACAAATATTTTCGCAATACGATACATTCGGCAATCAGTCTAAATGTCAATCAATCACTCTGAGTCTAAAGTTTCTACGAATCAAAGCAGGGAAAAACATTCTCTCTTTGTCTGTCTGTCTGTCTCTCTCTCACTTTATATTAATCAATACAACACTGTTATACACACATACATACACTCATACAAATGTCTATAATGGAAATCCAGTCTATTACAGAATAAAGTAGTGACACTGGGGAACATCTGCTATTTTTGATTATTAAAATGAGGGATGACTAACGCAGGGTAATATGTTGTGAAGATATGGCCAAAAATCATTTGCATCCTGAAGGATTTTTTGATTCTTGTCCATAAGATTCGGGGAGCAGTCCCGGTTGTATCCTTACCACAGTTAATCAATACGCGTCGATTATGATTACAAGGGTACGTCGCCAGAAGGAAAACTTGGCCTTTAGATAATGTTGGAAATGGAATGAGATGAACGGGTGTAGCTGCTTGGATGCTGGTCACTTGGCACGACTAACTGGATATTCAGCAGTAAACTTTGTCGCTGGAGGCAAAAACGCACTCGTACGAAGAAATATTGCGAGGAAGAGGGGGAAGTGGTAATTTATTAATTGAATACAATTGGCAAGAACTGTTTCTCTCACTTCGTACACAAAGAAGAAGAGAAATACACTTACTTATATATAAAGGAAAGAGTCAGAGAGAGAGACAGACAGACAGGCAGACAGACAAAATATATTGAAGAATTCAGCGTCGAATCAGTAGCACCAAAGTAGAGGTGCTACAAATTTAGCAATTTTTGGCAAAACATGTACCCTCTTGCCAAGTTATAACAAAAGGTCAGGGAAATATTTATATTTACAGTTGGATAGATAGACAAATATAACAAAATAATTTGACAAAAAATGTGAATTTTTAATTATTTTCTGAGATTTTACAAAAACAACAAAAATATTATTAAAAAAAATATCCTGTTGAAAAATCGTTCATCAACTCTGAAACTCACTTATGTGATCACCATTATATGCCCAAACGACAGAGTACTCTTCTATTCACCATTACAAGTAAAATCTGGCTTAGAGCTAATGATGTCAATGGGTGTGGCAAAAATCATTTTCCGACATGCATCTTTATAAACATACATAGGTTCATCTATATCGGATTTTAATGTGTTGAAATTAGCCCACATTAGTTGACGCGAGGTTATTTCAAAATTCTGGCGGAATGCATGTCTAATCGTGTCGGTGCTCCGTCGGAAGAGCAAGTGTATCATATCAAGTATCGTACTTTATAATTTAGATATATGTAGCCTTGTAAAACAGTTATGTTAAATGGTTTGTTCAGATATCTAGAAGTCTCATCAAGCAATAGGCCGATAGAAAGCTATCCCTGACGAACGCATATATCGCATCCATTACATATAACCGCTTGGCCGTCAATCCCTGCCCCAATCTACCGAATTTGAGCGCCAACTTTTCCGGTTTCAGCAAAAAGGATGTTTTTTGTTGGTCAGGTACTCTATTTGTTATAAACTCCCTGAGTGGATATTGGTCGTGTGGACAATGATGCGCAGTCATACCCTGAAGCTGTTTTTATATTAAGCAGGTGCAGCTGCCGAACTGAGCGTCGATGAAAGACCACACGCTGTCTATTCTAGAGAAGTACCGAGCTGCGACAAATGAACAATTTCTAGTAAGCATTGGCAGTGTTAGCGGGGCGCATTACTAGTCCAGGTTCAACTCAAAAAGCATGAAAGCAACGTCAATACTTCCTTCTCGAGATGCGATCAGAGCAGCGAAATTCTTCTGCATGCACTCCTTTAGTGCATGTATTGCCAACTTGTGGTGTGATGTCGAATACCTGCTGTTGTGCGTAGGATAGATCCGGATACCGGTTGGGTACATTATGAATACAGTCCTGCTGTTATCCTATTGATGGGAAGGCCAAACGTTGTTTAGTTCACGAGCAATTTTAGCAAAAGCCATAATTTAATTTTTTAAGATTCACTCGATATTCTTATTCCATCTGAAGGTGGAATGAGAAGTAAATGTGTTAACAGCTGGGAGAGTGTGGCAAGAACGGTTCAATCAAATGATCCTGCTCTGAACATGCAGATATAGATTGGAGGAGAATGAGGAGAGTGCACTTGGCGTAATGATCAAGATGACCGAGCTTTGTGAGGCTTCCACGAACAGACTTTGCAAGCAAATCTGCCTCAGTTTGGTGAATTGTCTTATTTGAATATTTTAAGTTTTTTTTCTTTGTTATTATACTGTTTAGAAACGATCTGCTGGGAAACTATTATGGAAGTTATTATTGTTATTATTATTATCATCATTATACCCATCACTGTTAGTTTCTAAGGATAAAGCGTCATTTCTCGAAACATGTTTGATGTTACAAGGTGTCACGTTACATAATGGAGTGTCCTGGATCCAAAGAGATGAACTCAATATCTCGTGTGACCACTGTTAAGGTTGATTACCGCAAGGCATCTGTACATTAAATGCACCAAACGATTGATGAATGCCATTGGTATTGCAGCCCACACTCTGTTAAAATAGCAATTAGTTGTCCCGCAAATGTCGGCCTTTGATGGATAGCATTTAACCTTCAATGAATTTCGTGCCACAAGTGCTCTATGGGGTTCAAGTCCAGACTTAGGGCAAGCCATGGCAGGGTCTGTATCTTGTGATGTTGGAGGCACTGTTCTGACCAATCGGCAGTACGGTCATGGGTGTTGTCATGTTGGAACGTGTGTTTCCGATGACGGCCAAAATATTACACAACGTGAGGCTTCAAACCTTGGTCGATGTAGGGAGCAGCAGTCACTCCGTTGCCCCGGTCTTGGCCAATGTTTCGGAAGACCACTAGTCCACGTTTCTGGTCGACTGCAATCTCGCCCCCACACCATGATGCTCTCTCTCATCCCCAATTGTTCTCTCCACCACACAAGCATCGGCATGACGTTCACCCCTTTTTCAAACCCTACCTTTGCCACCTGCCGCAGAATTACAATATCGACTTTCGTCAGAGAAGACTACGATAGTACACTGCTGATATTACCAGTTCTGACGTTTTTAATCCCACTGCTGACGTGCCCGTCGACGTCGGTCTGTGAGGATGGGGCCCCAGCCGGACGCCAACAACGTCAGATTGAAGGATCTCAACCGGCGGTGAACTCTCTCTGCACAAATGGGTCTGAGGTGAGACCCTATGGTTTGCCCAGCTAATTCCGTTGCCCTTTGGAATCGGTGCTGTCGGTGCAGGTGGCGAAATTAACGTGCCGTTGTAACCCTTGGTCAGTCACTTCGGGGATGATCATCCGTGCTGTTCGTTACATTATATCGTTCCCTCAGCCGCTTAATTGTTCGAATACTGCAGTTCAAGATATTAGCAATGACCCAAGGATGTTGACCAGCATGGAGAGGGCCGATGGCTTGCTGCGTTCGGGATACGAGTGACAGGCTGGTAAATTTGGGTGCCTTTTATACCCAATGAGACAACGTCTTGCATATGCATCATGCTTTTCATAAAGATGCGTTTGCGAGCATTACCGTGTTCATGAAGTGAGCGAGTTCGAACCTTACATGCAATCTTTGTTTTCATCAGAGAGTGGTTTTGTGGATCAGCGACATATTTCTGCTGTTAAATTATCTAGAAATGTGATAAAAATCCATATAATCTCAATATTGTGTGTGAAACAAATAATCTTTTACAGAGCGACGTTTTTTTTGTAGTTCAGTATATATATAGCAATAAAACCATTTTTTGTATTCCTCATAGTGTTACAAGAATAGAGAATGTATGTTTTGTGCTATAAATGTACCAGTTCGTACATTTTCTCGCAAATTACTTAAAGTAATTCATAATAATGGAGTCTGTTTGTCTCATATTTATATTCAGCATATATTCATATTGAACTTACCTATGCAAAAAGTAACGAAGCGCCGATGCCGTGTAAACGTTGCGGAATATGCCATTGCTTAGTATCTAGTGACACAATTTGATTACCGTGATTGTAAAGTATAGAAATTTAATCTTAAAACATTTAAAAGAAAACAATCTTCTAATATATTTACATTACTGTGAATGTGTTTTATTCATCTCGCTTAAATAAGCGAATTTGTTGTGAACTTCGCCATTTTCCCTTTCATTTAAATGAACTGTGACCTTCTTAAACTGAAGATAATCTTTTGTCGCCCTGCTGATATTTTCATTTATTTATTTAGAATGGCTACTTTACTATATATATATATACCAAGTATATTTCTATGAGAAAAACTTTCAAGCGATTTCTCAATCAATATGTCTGTACTGTAAGTTTTCATATTTCAGCTGGTTAAACTTTAGTTCATCCAAACGGTCTTCTATCTTATAGCCACACTTAGATACTTCCTGTCATGACCGTAGGATGTCAAGACAAAACAGGAGAAACGTGCTTGCATCACGTCTCTCCAACAAACTTTCCTCTGATTTATATTTTCTGAAGGTGTGATTTGGGACTGGGACAGGGTCAATTTACACTACTTTTAAGTAAAGTATTTGTTTTACATTATAACCTACTGAACTTATTCTTGTATCCGTTTGCAGTAAAATTCACTTAATTGTTATTTCACATCTCAATATTTCTTTGAAAGACGATTCTATCATTATTTTCGTTCTTCACTGGCAATAATATATTTTAGAAACAGGAAGTCATTCAGTTTCATTGATTCCAAACAACTTTCATTAGACAAGTCTTTTTACTTTAGTAAACATAGCTATCCCACATAAATATAGGAATAAACGCAGTAACCCCCATTCATAAAACCTATCTTCTTTTTTTACGTGACACTATTGAAAGCAACAACTCCGTATTGAAAGCACGGTTCTAGATATTTTATAGACTTATTTTGGGTGCCAGAAAAATCGATATTATATTTCGCATATGGCGTATTCCCTCGCAACTGCTTTTATTATTATTATCCTGTTGCACTAACAAAACAGTCCCGACCGTTAGCACAAGTGTGTGCGAGAGCATATATATATATATGTGAGAGTATTGTAATTCGCTTGAAGCATTGTGTGTTATTTGTAAACAATAATAATAGTAAATAGTAATATGTTTTGAATGGCGCAACAATGCAGTATGATAACAACAACGGGCTATAGTAAGTGGTTTAATTTAATCATCCATAATGTCATATAATATTTCGGAATATAAAAATTCCTTCTCCAGATATCCCTATGAATGCATGTGTTTTATGCAATTATATTTTTCACGATTGTAAGGTATATAATGTTTCTTATACCATACCTCATAAATGTACACGTGTGTATACAGTTTTATACCAAAAAGTTCTTTCGTAAGTTTACTTTGTAGATTTAAGCCTATTTCAATGATCATTAGGTCGTTGTAAAAAGTTAGATGTAGCACCAAGTAATCTGATAAAATTAGGTCAAAATCACAAAATGGTAAATACTATAATTTAATAAATGAAATAAATTGTGGTGTTTAGGCAGAAAAAAAATGTCGCATTTCGTACACAGCCCTTCATCTCTTCTTCGTTCGAAAACTTGTGCCCGAAACGTTCGATTTCGTTTCTTCCTCCGGGAAATATTTATTTCTTCCTGGCAAATTTCTATATATAAAATATATTACCTGCATTAGGAATATAAATGGAGCCTTATCAATGCGGGCTATATTTTGTTGATATTTCTAGTTATAACACTTCTAGTACTTTGTTACTGTTTATTGTTTTCGATAGTAATAACTAAAATGTTATTGTTTCGACTGTTCTTCAGTTATCTGTAGCTCAAAGACGTTTCGTTCAGTACCATATATTATTTGATTTATGTGTTCTCAACAGAAAATGGATTAAATAGTATGTAACAATGTTACTTACATAGGCTATAAAGACGATCGATTGTGCATATGCTCATATTTTCAATTCACTTTCATTATTCCACTGAAAATCTATTATTATTACAACTATTATTAGTTGTCATATGCTTAATGTCGAATACTTGTTCTTATTGTGGGTGTTATTTTCGATAGTTTCTTTCTTAATATTTCTTTTTATTGCATCTGTTCCTGTCGTTGTCGATTATTAATGATAATATTTTAAAGATTGTTGTCTAGACAGCGTCTAGAGCATTGCATTATAATTTTGATAAATATATTATCTGCTTTAGCACATTTATCGATGGCAATTCATTTTTATTTATTTATTCTCCATCTTTTTTTCCGCCTTACTTTTCCCTATGTTTTTTCTCAAATTTTCTTTCATCACTCTTTGAGTATTTTATCTAAAATATTCTAATCACTTCCACTACGTTTCTATGCAAAGTCTTCTATGAAGCGTTCCTTCCATTCCAATCTACATCCAGTTCATTTCGGTGTCTCCGGTTTGTAGGTATTTTCTTTCGCTTGATCTATTTGCAGATATCTTGGAATAAGTATGTTTAATTTGAACAGCGTCACGGCTGCGATTATATCCGTAATAAAAGAAAAAAATAGTTTGTTCTCTACTTTTATCTACGGAATATCGACGATGCATTTGTCAGCATTTCCATGGGTTGTTAGAGAAAGGGGTTTGGATTTTCAAAGTGCAGAACAGATCTATCATACTGTACTCTGGCCAAGCTGAAAAATTAATGAAACCAAGCAGAAATCGTTCACTTTGCACGAACCAGATTGCTTCTGGATTAATAACTATATATATTGTTGATTAAATTCTGCATTGTATGTACGGAGTTAAATAATTTGTATAACATCCGATATAATTCGGCTAGTCACATTACATTAAATAGTATCTCACTCTTTCTCTCTCTCTCATTCTCATTTTCTCTCTCTCACACTCATTCCCTCACTCTGTCATTCTCGCTCCCACTATCTGATAGTCAGTTTACATATCTTCATTTGTCTTTCTACTCACATATGAATAGATTAATACACAGTAAATTTTCCTTCAAGATATTTAAGTTCTGTTTAATTCTCTTTCATTTTCGCGGAAGGCAATTTAATATTAGAGGGAATTCGACTAATTCTTATCGCATAACCTGAGGTCTTCTTTCATCCAAAAGACACCATTTTCAGGTTCCAGACCTGATCATGCCAGTGCTGTATACTTTTAACACAAAATTTTACGACCTGTCGTATAGTGTCAAATTTTACCTTTGTTCTTAAAAGTTCAAGCAGTCACGTAACAATACCTTTCTCGGTATGATCATATTTAATTTCCTAAGTCCTTTCGCGTTTTTTCTTAACACATTTTTTCTTAAAACATTTTCAACATTTCACCCATTTTCATTTCCTTGTTCTCCTCTTGAATTTCTTATAATCTTGCTGTTATTCCATTTACTTCTTTCACTTTTGTCATCTGCAGAACTCCTTCTTACACATTTCCTACCACAAAATTTATTTATTCATTATTCCTTCATTTTACACTCCTTCAATCATTTTGAATTTATTTATATTTTTACTTTTCTAAAAACATTTCCCCTCTTTCATCTTAACGCTTCCTCAATCATTTTAAAATTTCCTTAATCTTTTTCTTCAAATTTGAGCATTTATATTTCTTTCTCTATCACCTCATTCACGTTTCTTCACCTTTTCCTCGAACCTTTATCACACTTTCATTTATTACTTCATTTTCTCTTTCTTTTTCTCATCATCTCTGATTTCTCTCCTTACATTTTCTGTACTTCTTTCAATTACACTTTCAGTGTTTATTATTGCTTTATAGCAGTTTCTTAATTTACGTTTTCTTTTTAAGTCTAGAATTACCGCGATGCTTAATACTATACCCATTATCTTATAGATATAAAATGGTACAGCTTGGTGCTAAAAGTTCAAGCAAAAACCAACAACCACCGCACACAAAGATATACTATAATGCTGTAATGGCATTATCGCCTCTTTAACAAAAACAAAATTAGAACAATGGTAAAAATAACAAAAATATTTTAGTTTTTCATAAACATTTTGGTATGCACCAAATTTGGTGTGTGTATTATTTTATATTCTCCTCCCCCGCCTTTGACATGCTCATATAGATACACATATACAGGCATACACATTCACTTGTCTATGTAATGCTGTAATGGTTATATGTATATGCCTGTGCTTAACTGCATATATATATATATATATATATATATATATATATATATATATATATATATATATATATAAATGTATGAATGCAATCTTACTAAAATACAAAAGAAAACATATTTATAGATTGCAAAGATAGCAAGCTGTTCCATTATTATCTTTTTACATCTATTTTTTCTATTTCACTTCATTCATTCATTTTTATTTTTTATTTTTATTCATGTTATTATTAACACTACGATTGCTGTTACGCTACTATTATATGTAGCCGATTTTATTGGATTATTATTATTATTATTATCATTATTATTATTATTATTATTATTAGCAGTAGTAGTAGTTGTAGTAGTAGTAGTATTGGAAGTAATAATAATAGTGTCTATATTTTTGTACGTTTATTTTTTTGTGCTGTGTGGATTATTTATTTATATATAATTTTTAGTTTTTCTTTCTTTTTTCGTTTCGCATTTTATTTTTCTCCAAAATCGTACAAGAAGTGCTTTTTAACGCAAGAATCAATACTTGACTTTGTGAGATATACTTTAGTCGTGTCACTTAAGCCGTAAGATGTCTTCCGATAAATAACATTTTTGAAGTGCACTCTGCATTAAATGCATTATGTTATCTGTTTACCCAGAATGCCATTCGATAAGTACCGATTATACTTATCAATACTTTTGTAAAAAAACCATGTTGAAAAGTTTAAAATGAATAATATATATATATATATATATATATATATATATATATATATATATATATATAAACATATTCAAACTGCTTTTAGCTAGTTCAGTGTGTTATCATTGGCTAATGCATAAAGGTGCAGGGAGATCCACTGAATAAGAAAAAAGACTATAAATAACCGTTCTATGAATAGATGAGTGTTGCATCCTCTTTTGTGTCATACAAATGATGTATATTTAACAGCTGTGAAATTTACTTTTCGTTTCAATTTGTTAATGAATTAGATTTCCAATAATAATTTTACGCTGATTGAATTAAACGCTAGTTATTGTTTACTGATGTTTAACTGTAATTTCAACAACATTGTGTCTCTAGAAAAATCTTAGGCTGTTTTCTTTGTTTGTTCTCTTTTCTTTTTCTTTTTTTTTTTTTTTTTTGCCAAGCGTTGCTGTTCTGAACGGAAAAAGAAAGGCTTTGTAGAAATTGCTTCCTGCAAGTTTAAAAGAGGAGGGTTGGCTGAGACATTGTAAATTAATCAGGGTTTAAGAACGCGTGAAATGCATCTTTATATTTCAGAGGACCAAAAACCATTTTCTAAGTGTAGTAGGGAGAGGGATATAATATTTTGTTAAGCGTTGATGTGGTTGCGTGATAAGAAGTTTTCTCCCGACCACACCTGCGTGACACCTTGGGAAACATCTTCTACTCTAGCGTCGGGCCGGCAAAAAGCTTATGAATGGATTTAGTAGACGGAAAACGAAAGATCATGGCATATATATATATATATATATATATATATATATATAGGCGTAGGAGTGGCTGCGTGGTAAGTAGCTTGCTTACGATCCACATGATTCCAGGTACAGTCCTACTGCATGGCACCTTGGCCAACTGTCTTATGCTATAGCCTCGGGCAGATCAAAGCCTTGTGAGTGGATTAGGTAGACGGAAAATGAAAGAAGCCTGTCTAATATATGTATACATATGTGTGTGTAAACGTTTGTGTGTCTGTGTTTGTTCCCCCCAACATCGCTTCACAATCGATACTGGTATGTTTACGCCCCCGTAACTTGGCGGTTCGGCAAAAGTGGCCGATAGAATAAGTACTAGGCTTACAAAGAATAAGCCCTGGGGTCGATTTGCTCGACTAAATGTGGTGCACCAGCATGGCTACGGTCAAATGACTGAAACAAGTAAAAGAGCAAAAGTCTATATATATATATATAGTGCGTGTCATCTTGGGCAAGTGTCTTCTGCTATAGCCCCAGGCCGACCAATCCCTTGTGAGTGGATTTCGTAGACGGAAACTGAAAGAAGCCTGTCGTATATATGTATATATATATGTGTGTTTGTGTGCGTGAGTTTGTGTGTGTGAGTTTGTCCCCCTAGCTTTGCTTGACAACCGATGCTGGTGTGTTTACGTCCCTGTCACTTAGCGGTTCGGCAAAAGATACCGATAGAATAAGTACTGGGCTTACAAAGAATAAGTCCCGGGGTCGATTTGCTCGACTAATGGCTGTGCTCCAGCATGGCCGCAGTCAAAAGACTGAAACAAGTAAAAGAGTAATAGAGTATATGTGTGTGTGTTGTGTGTGTGAGTTTGTCCCCCTAGCTTTGCTTGACAACCGATGCTGGTGTGTTTACGTCCCTGTCACTTAGCGGTTCGGCAAAAGATACCGATAGAATAAGTACTGGGCTTACAAAGAATAAGTCCCGGGGTCGATTTGCTCGACTAATGGCTGTGCTCCAGCATGGCCGCAGTCAAAAGACTGAAACAAGTAAAAGAGTAATAGAGTATATGTGTGTGTGTGTGTGTGTGTGCGTGCGTGCGGGCACACACACATATGAGACAGAAGTGCTTATCAATCAGTTACATTTGAGTATCAGAATCTCTTTTCCTGAATATTACCTGGGTAGTTTGTTACTTGCGTGCAAATTTTCGAAGCCATTAGCTTAGAAATGAAGATCGCGTTTCAAGACAATCGGAAACATCAATCTTTATACATGTTCTTAACTGCTTTTGTAACAATTTATCTCAGGAGAATAGGTGTAGCTGATGCATATCGATAGAGTATTATGAAGTTATTTTCAAGTGATTTGGGTAAATGTTTTGGACGCGAGGGTGTTAGGTATACTACCTTTTAAATCTACCATTTTGCACAAATAGAAGTAATCTATACCGTTGTCGAAATGATAAACGCTTTAGAATATAATTGCCTTTATTTAGCAGCTCTCTTGTTTCAGATTTCAAATATTACATATGTCTATTTCGTGATATAGTATGCTGTGTTCATTACATGCTTTTACTCAAGTATAATTAATCAACTATATCTGAATTGATTCAAGTGACTATAGACAAATATGCACCTTAATTCACTTTATGTTCGGTTAATGTGATTAATTAAATAGCATTTTTGAATAACACTTCTCACTGGCACTTCGATCTATTCATGGGAAATGCACCCTGATGGTTTTGCAACCAATCTACGTATACAAAATGAAACATTAAATACTAGAAAATTTTACAAATTTCAACAACATAAATATTACATACTTGCATAATATAATACATTTCTTCACTAAAATATCGAATATTTCATGGAACTAGAAAACACGGTATGCATACATCTTTGCGATTCAGAATATATATATATATATATATATATAATAATAATAAATACAGTGTAATTTAAGCACATAAAAGATGGCCATAACAGAACATCTGACCCGGGAGAAGAAGTAGTCAAATTCCAAACCACTATTAGGGGTAATTTCGAAAGGCAATGAAAAATAAAAACATTTACCCTCTATTTCCTATACCATGGTTTCAAGCTATCTTCAGCATATAAAATAATTTATTTGGCGAAGCTCTAGTCAGTAGGAAAGGCAAGATTAGCATATAAAGACGAGGCGGATTTTGAAAAATTATAACATGTAAACACGATGCATGTTTTGTATAGCCTCGTCTTGGCTTTTCTAATGTCGAGGCTTCGGCATGTAACTTATTTTATTTGCTGAAGATAGCTTGAAACCATGGTATAGGTAATAGAGGGTAAATGCTTTCGATAGTGGTTTTGAGTTTAACTACTCCTTCTAGCGGGTCATATGTTCTGTTATGGCCATTTCTTATGTGTTTAAATGTACACTGTATTTTTATATGAATAATATATAGTCTATTGGCTATTTTTTGTTTCTCACTAGACCACTGGTAGCAAACAAATGTTCTTAATGTTTTTTTTGCTACTCTGGAATTTATGAATAATATATAAACAAAACACACACACACACAACACACACACACACACACACAGTGTCACTATTTTGCAATTTTATCCTGTATTGTCAATCCATCCTTATGCGCTGACTCTATCACATTCTTTAATCTATTTCTATACTACACAAGTTAATATATAAGGAGCAGCCCATTATTTTGTCTTGATACTGTATCGATTCTAGACGCACGATTTATTTTTTTGTAAATATCTTAAATTTAAGAGACGAATTACTAATTCTTTTATTGACATATAAACTGTTTGTTTTCATTGTTATTTGTTCCAGGAATTTAGTTTCAACATTGAATGATTAAAACCCATTCATATAACTTCTACGTTTCTTGTTGATTACTTCATGTCTCCATAAAGACTGATATCTTATTTCATTGTTTATATTTCTATGTCAGTTTGACACAAAATATAACACTCCTATATAAAAATGATGTATGTTAGTTTTGTGAACATATATAACAATGAAAGCATGGATTATATGAAAATTCTAACTTTTAATGTTGATTTCACTCTACATTAAATGCTTCTTCTTTTTTTACAAACTTTGTTTTAATTCTTCCTATTTTTGAGAGTTAATGCAAATAATTGGAAAAAATAACACATTTGAATATATAATTTTATTTTATTTTTTGCTTCTCATATCTATTTTGGTTGCAGGCACCCACATTGGTTCCACACACACACACGCATATAAATATATACGTATATATATATATATATATATATGTGTGTGTGTGTATTTATGCCGTGCCTGAGTGGTCGAAAAGCTCGATTCGCAACTTGGTGATTTCCAGTTTATTCCATGGCACGCGGCACCTCTGGAAAATGCTTTCTTCTATAACGGTGGGACCCCACGTTTTGTGGGTAAATTTAGACGATAGAAATTAAGTGAAATACTGTCATATATATATATATATGTATATATATATATTATATATATATATATATATATATATATATATATATATATGCGGTGTATGTATGCTCGCGCACACACACCTTTGTTTTCATCCTTCCAGTACTGCCTAACAATGGGAAATGGTTTCTTTGTGCAACCTGAACATAGTAGTTCGAGAAACGAGAACGATAAAATAACTACAATGCTTAAGAATATGTGCTGGGATAGATTTGTCACACTAAACTCTTCAATGCATAGCCCCAACTTAGCCAAAGTCCAGAATCTTAGACAAGTAATAGTTGAAAATATATCGATATACACTTTTCTTAGTATATCTATATAGCACAGGCATAGCCCAGTAATCAACCTTTTTCGATTAGTGTGTATCGGTGCCAAGCTTTCATCTCTCTGCGTTTGTGGAAAGTGAAGCAACGGCACATTTGTCAGAGCGTTTTCATCTAGTGAAGTCAGACCAGCTTGATTGCTTTTGGACACTTTCCCATTGCACGCGTCAAGTGGACTGCTGTATGTACTTTACTTAATTATTCAATTAATACTCATTGTCGAAATCAAGAGAGAATTCATGAAATGCAGACGAAATGCCTCTTAGTGGACTTCTCATTTTCAGTATATGAAACTGTAAATTGTGATGTGGAAATTGTTTCATCTCCTACTTGCATTTCATCAAGGAGAATTTCGTTATATTTTCGAATATAAATTTCATTTTCCTTCGATCGTTGATTGAATGTTTAGATGAAATTGCGGTTGTTCTTGCTCGCAAGTCAAGAGGCTCTATAGAGACTAATCAGTCATTCTAAGTCATCTATCAAATGACAATTCTCTCTGCTCTCTCGCTCTCCTGTCTCTGTCTGTCTCTCTCCCCACATACACCGATGTAAGCTTCTCTTACTTGCTGTTAGAGAATCTTACATCGTATGTATGTGTGCGCGCGGTCTACGTTTCATTTTGTACTAAAAAACAACATAATTCATTCAGTTGATATTAGTTCTGCAAATAAAATTCAGATTCTGAATTAGACAGAAGGCGAAAGAAAGAAAATGCCCTCCAGAATACATGGTCTCTGTGTGTGCATGTACATGAAAAACGAACGTGTTTCTCTGTTTGTATACGCGTGTGAATTAGTATATTTTGGGATGCTGAGTACAGATTTAAAGGAGACTTCATCACAATCTGTTAAGCATGGAACTGATTGCTGTCATTATTGCCATTGAAAATCCTATGGAAAGATATTATTATGATTGCAAATAAAAGATAATTGACTCCGATATTTTCTATTTCAAACATTCACTCCAAACACTATCATTATTATTTTATTAACTACGCAATGTTTGATTAACTGTCATTGATTGTGTTACTACCATGGCTGTAGTAGTAGATGTTGTTGTTCATGCCATAATTCCATATCGCGCTATAAATTGGACTGTTTTATAAATTACACCCTTATCTTTTCGCCTATCATCCACGCTCCGGGAAAAAATGGATATCCCCTGCTGCTGCTGTTATAATTAGTATTAATAGTAGTTTAGGTCTGTGTGCAAAAGCATAACTCTATGAGCGTCTGAGAAATAACTTGTCATATTTCATCCAACACTTTGTTCTGCGTTCAAATCACACTGTCGTCAAATTTAGTCTTTGTCATTGGTAAGTTGCTAACAGGAAGTAACAGTCAAGTATTCGTGCTTAGTATCGACTCATGTCGTCTGATCCAAACTACTTGAACTTGAATTAGACACAACTATTATCACACGAGTTATTTGTTTTTTTAATCCGGATGCTTGTTATAACCGTGGAATTTCCTGCTTCGATATCAGCTGCAAACGGATAGTAGCCATTTGTATCAAGCCTCCACCTTGCGTTTTCCATTCCTTTAATCAAAGTGTGCCATTCGCAATATATATTTCTGTACTACCCACAGGGGGCTAAACATAGAGGAGAAAAACAAGGACAGACAAAGATATTAAGTTGATTACATCAACCCCAGTGCGAAACTGGTACTTTATTTATCGACCCCGAAAGGATGAAAGGCAAAGTCGACCTTGGCGGAATTTGAACTCAGACCGTAACGGCAGACGAAATACCTACTTCTTTATTATCCACGAGGGGCTAAACATAGAGGGGACAAACAAGGACAGACACGGGGATTAAGTCGATTACATCGACCCCAGTGTGAAACTGGTACTTTATTTATCGACCCCGAAATGATGAAAGGCAAAGTCGACCTCAGCGGAATTTGAACTCAGAACGTAGCGGCAGACGAAATACCTATTTCTTTATTATCCACGAGGGGCTAAACATAGAGGGGACAAACAAGGACAGACAAAGATATTAAGTCGATTACATCGACCCCAGTGCGAAACTGGTACTTTATTTATCGACCCCGAAAGGATGAAAGGCAAAGTCGACCTCAGCGGAATTTGAACTCAGAACGTAACGACAGACGAAATACCGCTATGCATTTCGTCCGGCGCTCTAACGTTTCTGCCAGCTCACCGCCTTAATGAGTGCCATTCGCAATATATTAGATGAGACATTAAACAATGAGTGTCATTCGTAATATATTAGATGTGACATTAAACAAAATTCTTCTTCTTATAGTTTCATTATAAAATCAATCTGAAAGTGTTGAATGAAAGATCATATTAATGAAAATAATAAAGAAAATATTTAAAAATAAATTCTCGCCATCGGGGCTCTATTTATACTCAGGGCTGGACGAAAAGCAAAAGATCATGCACTTAACATATCAGGAAAATTACTTTGATAACTACACTGTTTCTGAATTATTGCTTCTTCATTATAGAGATATGACGACCAAGGAAATTGTAATATGAACCTAAAAGCTTTCGTTTTCCCATTATGTTTACGCCTTGCAATCTGTCTTTTTAGCATTTAGCATTTTCCAAACACAGCAGTTTTATTTATTTATTTATTTATTTATTTTGTACATCTGTATAAAGTTTGATTGAATAACTGCGTAGGAAGATATGAAACTGCAAGTGTAAGATATGTGACCTTGTTTTCTTAAAGGATACGTCAACAGGAATGCAATTTATAACAAATACTCATTTGCCAAACACTCCTTTTGCATTTATTTGAAAGTGGTGTCACTAAATAAAGTTACTTCTAGCAAAGTTGGGAGTTTTGGGACATAACAATGATTCACAACATTCAAACGGGAATGAGTTTAATCTAGTGAAACAGGCTGAACATTTAGATTAATATGATATTAATTTTAGTAAGTCACACATACCAACAAACATCTTCCCACTCCAAACACACTAGCACCAAACACGTCTCAGCACCCTCACCACACAATTATTAAAAAACCCACGCGCAATTTTCAATAGCGTCACCACATATACATATTTCTTTACTAGCCACAAGGGGCTAAACACAGAAAGGACAAACAAGGACAGACAAACGGATTAAGTCAATTATATCGACCCAAGTGCGCAACTGGTACTTATTTAATCGATCCCAAAAAGGATGAAAGAGAAAGTCGACCTCGGCGGAATTTGAACTCAGGACTTAGCGGCAGACGAAATACCTATTTCTTTACTACCCACAAGGGGCTAAACACAGAGAGGACAAACAAGGACAGACAAACGGATTAGGTCAATTATATCGACCCCAGTGCATAACTGGTACTTATTTAATCGACCCCGAAAGGATGAAAAGCAAAGTCGATCTCGGCGGAATTTGAACTCAGAACGTAGCGGCAGACGAAATACCGCAAAGCATTTCCCCCGGCGTGTTGACGTTTCTGCCAGCTCGCCGCCGTGTATACCACTATACAAGCGTCACCACATATACCACTATACAAGCAGCGTCACACAAGATTTAACTCAGTACACACATCACAAAGCATCGTGCACGCTTCCACACCCACACAGGCACATAATACCTGAGCACAGACAATATATATACACACACACACGCAACTCTCATACACACAGAACACATTTACCCACAAACATACACTATATACATGCACGCTATTTGGTCATACACGTTCACGCACCACCAGAACAAGCACACATGCGTTAGCCTCGTACATGTACACACGTACATACACATTATCACGTATAAACACAAGTCCATACGCATATATACACACACTCACATGCTCACGCTCACCCGACATTCTGACATACACGCGCGTGCTTGCACACCTTAGATCGTTGGGGGGTTGCCGTTGTTATTATTATATATACAAACATATATATATATACAAACACACATACATATATATATATATATACATACATACACATGTATGTATATTAAGTAAATACATCTGTGCTTAGTTTTCAAAGCGATTTCAAGAATGTTCGTATATTTTTCCTTGCCCGCAATGTGCCACATCTTGGTACCAAAATTCATATCCTCCGTTTCAAGATCTGCCCAGTCTTACATTCCACACATTTCATTTCGCATATTAATTCTTGCATCGTAACTAATGAGATACCTGGTTTGCACTGAACCCTTTTCCCTGACTTTTATTATTATTATCTGTCACATCCATTGTTGGATATAAGCACAAATGCGTTATGTACAATATGTATCTGGACAACTGTTAACGAAATATAACGTGTTACTTACAAAGACACAGAATGAATAAAATTACCAAATGCGAACTTGCATGAAAACACGCACTCATACAAGCACTACTTGAGAATTCACTCACCCACATATATTATTCATGTTAACTGGTTTTGTTATATATACTGCAACACTAAGTCCACTTATGCGTACCTTTCCTTTATTGGATACCAAACTCTGCTTGAAAACACCTGTTGAGGCAAATGAAATCGAAATCGGAATCAAATTTGAAGTCTGGCATCCGTGGTAGTGGAGCGCTAAGAGCACCATTCGAGTGTGATCGTTACCAGCGTCGCCTTACTGGCACTTGTGCCGGTGGCACTTGGAAAAACATTCGAGCGTGTTCATTGCCAGTGCCGCTTTACGGTTTCCTGTGCATGTAGCACGTAAAAAACACCATTTGAGCGTGGCCGTTACCAGTACCGCATGACCGTCCCTCCACCCAGTGGTACGCAAAAGCATCCACTACACTCTCGGAGTCGTTGGCGTTAGGAAGGGCATCCAACTATAGAACCTCTGCCAGATTATATTGGAGCCTTGTGCAGTCATCTGGTTCACCAGCCCTCAGTCAAATCGTGCAACCCATGCGGGCGTGGAAAGCATACTTTAAACGATGATGATGATGATGACTAAACAATCTTACTTTCACATATATTCATATTTCACAATAAACATAGTTTTTGTGCATTCGAACCATAATGTTTTAAGTAGATCATGTGGTAGAACAATGCGTATTCAATACCCCATTTTTGTGTTTCCTTCCTCTTAACTACTCTATTCTAAATATTTGACTGTCTTAAGAGTAGCTTCTTAAGTTCGAATAACTTCTAGTTCATGGAGTGTAACCCTAATGAATACACCTTGTTTTCACTTTAATTTTCATGCTGCTATTTCCGTAAATAGTTTTGAACATATGCGTGCGTTTCCGTGCATGAGTGGGTGTATAGTGTTTCTTCGCTTCGAAACAATGCATATTTTTTTGTTAATGGAGAAGCCGTTCCTTTTTCTAGTTATTGTGCATGTAAAGCGAAATTAATTTATTTTCTATCTGGATTCACACAAATGCATTCAGTTAAAATTCTATTTTCCTTAGTTTTTACGATTGGTTCGTTTTGGAGTGGTTTGTTTTGGAATAATCACACATGTTTTAAACATGGAAAGGGAAGAAGCAGGCATGTCTCAAGTTCATGCATGTGATTTAAAATCATTAAAATGGGTAGGGAATGATGAATTCAACTTCTGCTGTGAATCGATACCGTTACATGTAAAATTTCATACCTGCAAATCCTTGAGGTAACAAATAATTATTCTCAGTTGAAAGACAATTTTATATTTCTGATTCTATTAATGATTGATAATACTAATGACATTAATGATTAATAATACTACTGGGACATAATAATGTAAGACATTTGGTATATTATAATAATATTTACTGGCATTTCATTGTCGTAATATAATATTTTTAAATGTCTATGCCAGACACAAGGCAACATAATTTTAAGCAGGGACAGTCCATTATATCAACTGAACGAATATTAAAAACACCGCCCTTGTGTATTGCGAAATACATCATAAAAAGCATGTTGTTCAGTAGACTCCTGCATTTGATATGCGACTTCAAATTAGAAAGGTTTTGATATTCAGTACATGATTGGTTATTATCTAATCAATCCTAGCAGGAAGATAAAAGTAAATCTCGAGAATATTTGAACTACTATCATAAAAACCTTTATTACAAATGATTCTACTTGACGCATTACCAAGCGTCATATCTGTGTATTAATATTATTGTATCATGAACATCGGCATAATATTTAAAATATTACTTTGCTGTTACGACATATATTCCAGTGTAATATCTTCGAAAACCTTGTAGTGATCCGACAACGGCGCGCGCTCGCGCACCGCCCATTTGTATTTCGCGCGTGTTGGTGCCTTTACCAAGGCACAGAAAGGAAGGCCCTCTCGCGCATGCGCGAACCACCGGTAGCACGACCCTATTGCCTACGTAGCAGTTAGCGAGGCAAGGGGGTCGTAAGACGTTGACTACCAGCGTCCAGTCCTCGGTGACTTGGGAACCAGCGATTGAAGGCGACGGTCACGCGTATATTCTCTCTCCGTCAGGGCTTGATTCTAGCAGCAGTCGGCCGAAATACCTTTAACCAAATTGTTGCCGACCACATTTCAACTTCCCTGTTCGACGCCATTTTGACCCATTTCTGTTTTTGGGCTGGACATTGTAAATATTACAATCTATTAACTTATAGCGGTGCGCGCCCGAACCTAGGACATCAGATAACACACTTTTTGTTATTGTTTACCAAGAAAGAGAATAAAGTAGTTATATATATATTTTACGTCTGCGTCCTGTTGTTTCTGACTAGTAGAATTCTGGATTATTAAAGCAACGGCTAGTGAGTGATTGCTTTGTGCACCCCAAAAGTGCACGAGGATATTCACTCACACGAAGTTCGTTACAACCTAAAATATAGAACGGAATTTTTCTAGTGAATCGAATCTTTAACATTAGGCCTTAAAAACGATACGAGGAGTACTAGACAAATAACAATAACTGTGAAACGAAACTGAAGATTCAAATCGCAATACTTGGAACTGGAGATCCTTAAACTTATTCATCCAAATATGAAGAACATTCACGAAAGGTGAAATTTCTATGAGCTCATAATCCTTAATATAACATCATTTAAAGAAGAATTGTGCAATTGGTTTTGCTTTCAACGACAACGTTCTATGGGTCGAGTTCCACCTCTTCTAAAGTTACTCATGCATTTTTTTAAAGATCCATAACATAAGTAACCTTTAAATACCACTTTCTGTACATTCAATCATTCGCATCCCCTATAAATTTGAGTCCTTTTAGTTATGAAAGAAGCCTCTAAACACATGATAGATAGCTTAGGTACGTAGCCACACATTTGCAGATATATAATGTTCGGAACGATTCTTTAATAATTAAATGAGCTTATTTTCATACTTTGTTGGGTATAGAGAGTAAATTGAAATCTAACGGGAATAAGAACGGAATTTTATAGCAACACATTGGTTCTTCCATTCTACTTTTCATAACAATTAGCAGACCTAAAAAAAAGTATTGATTGATCGTGTGATTGTATCAACGATAGATTTATCGATTTTAAACAGATGAAATGAATAAGATGCAATGTATTATGTTGTTTTGACAGACATATATTTTGCAGTTCACTTCCCAAATTCAATGTTAGTATTGTTGATTAAAGCTATTTTCTCTTTCAGCAAGGTTTTTACACATCATATTGGGAGTCGGAAAATAATCCATAACTGTCACGTTAAACTCTGAACGTGCAACTGGTTTTGTTTTGCTCCATAAACAGACCATTAGTATATAACTAAATACATATATGTATATATATATGTATAAGTCTAAAGAAACCATAAAAGAGGTTCCTTATTATAGTACGATCAGGTAGAATATCCATTGTACGATGAAAATATTCCCGTTACTTTCGCCAAAAAACTTTCAGTTCCTTTTTCCTCACACACTTTCTTATTGTTAAATTTTATCGCATAAAGCTACTTGTCTCTGTCAATCGAAAACTTTAACTTGTTTTATTTCATATACGAGAACATATGGCGTGTGTATTGTGTGTATTTTTTATTCGAAGCGCTTTTATTAGTTGTCTGATGTTGGCCGCGTTGCAAATATATTCTCCTTTCTTACTTGAACTTCATTACGGCGTTATGTGGGTACCGAGAGATTAGATTCATAGAGAGTTGCAACATACACGCACACACACACACATCAAACCAACCGTCCATATTCCCCACCCACAATTCCTGGGCTTGTCATCAGAGTATATTTGTTAGGACCCCCACTCCATACGATCCCATCAGAAGCAATCAGAATTACATTTTTCAGTTGGATTCCCATGTATGTTTAAATCAGAATATGGATATTATAGAACCATATAATTCGAAAGACAAGTTTGACTTCTATAGTAATTGAGGGAACAGAAACCTCGATATCTGAGCATAAAGTACTCTCACGGATACTCGGGCGCCTCAAACAATAAGTGCCTCATTTTTTACGGATATGTTTAGAGGAAACACAGACAATACCGAGGCAATAAATGTTTACACAGCCGATCAAAAATACAGGTATTTACGTATCACTGAGAAAAAAAGCTGTAAAATATTCCATGTGGAGTATATATATATATTTTTACGAAACTGAAATTTTACAGAAAGTGTGTAAAAATGTACTATTATGCCCTTTCGTCATAAATTTGACCTTTAAACAAAACTGCAATTCATGTATTTATTTGCGAATATTTTTCAATGAGAATTTGGCACGCTTTGTGTTCTAATAAATTTCATAATAAACTGAGATAGACATTTGGTTTTGACGCGATAACATTTCTTCTATATAGCTGTAAAATTTTTCTTCTGTATATAAACTGCACAAACTTACTCTCACATTCATATATATATACAGGATTGTATTTATGTTGTTTAAAGAGAGAGTTGAATCAACACGGAATAAAACTTGAATTAGCTGTATTATTATCTTAATTGGATACCCTTTTCAAGAAGTAAACAAAAACATAGTGAGTTGAGCTTCACTCTAATAAGTATAAAAAACTTAAATACGAAAATCTCAGATTCATATTATCCATGCTTTTTGCGAATAATGAAAGACCAAGCAACATATTACGATGAAGCATTAAAATGTAGTGTTTAGAAAGATAAAGAATCATACCATACGGATCTCATTTGCAGATTAGCTGATAATAGATTTATATATATATATATATATATATATATATAAAAAGCATCCATTCATTTTAACTTGCCTAAACTGAACAAAACTCATTGAAATTATGCCGCACATGATAAATCCAAGTAAGCTAATATTTGTTTGGTGCAGACTGGATGGGACTGTCAGAGTATTATAAAGAGTATTATAAAGAGAATTCTTTAAAGAACACCCCGCTCTTTGATTATTGAAGGTGAGTTAAATGAAAGAAAATTCTACTTCTAGAAATATCTGCAGAGGTGTTACGAAGCCTATATCTTTGTACATCGGGTACCTATGTATATGTATATGGATGTGTGTATATATGAATATATATATATGGCTATGTAAAAAGCATTCCTGTAGTAAAATTATATAGCACCACCATATGGGGATACCCCAGCATGGCCACACCTCATGAGCTGAAACTAGATCAAATCAATCATTTATATATATATATATATATATATATATATATATATATATAGTTAATCCAAACATGAAAACACATTATATATATATATATATACAATGTATATATGCATACACACACTTATACTTATATACATATATATATATATGTATATATATATATATGTATACATATATGTATGTATACATATATATGTATGTATATATATATATGTATATATATGTACATATATGTATGTATATATATGTATGTATATATATGTATGTATATATATGTATATATATGTATATGCATATATATATGTATATATATGTATATGCATATATATATGTATATATATATATATATATATGGGTGTGTGCATTAGTAAACACGAAAAGGTGTAGGTATCTGTAAACTCAAAATGTTATTAGCCAATTTATGTTAAGAACAATTCAAATAGTTGTTTTCTATCAAGAAGTAGGTCACTAAAACGTCCACAAATTTTAAGCATATATCCTACCTTGAATGTAACAATTTGTTTTGGGCAATTTATGCGGTCGACATTCCTACTTACTCCAACCCTCCCATTTTCTAACATCAATAAAAGCTATGTTTGTTCCTGCACATTTAATACACAGCAATGATTTACATAGAAAATTGCCCCATTTTTACTTAAAAACAACCTGCTCAAGTTACAGCAGTTTTTATCTATTAAAATATGAACTACAGAGTATCATTTAAAATTGAAGTATTTGTTCATAAAGTTATTTTGTACTACCTATCTTGTTCAAGTTAATTGCTTACCTCTTCTAATTATCTATCTTTGATGTGTTGTTCATGTCCCGGCTTTTGTATTTGTTTGGGAGGCAGTGTAATCAGACTCATTATCTCTGTCAATCATAATGATTTGTAAATTTTCTGTAGATAGAAATTTTAAGAAAATGATAATTTTCTTTTATTATTTAAATGCTATAATTTTTTTTCTTCAAACATTTTAATGCATAAAATACATGTTTTGTTAGAATCATTCATAAATATATTTACTGTACACTTCGTCGGTGGACTCCATCGATCGATGTGTCGTAAGAGAAATGCGGACATCATCAAGTGATGCATGAGAGTCTACGTGAATTGCGTCCACTCTTAAGCGACCCTTTCCTTCACCCACAGACGAGGTTTAGTACATCATGATGATGATGCTCTGGATAGCAAAAGTATATGGTATGCTAGAATTAGTTCTTGATTGCAAAAGTGCAACAAAAAGTATCAAATTTAGGAAATTAAATATTGTTTATAGGATTTGTTCTGATTTAAAAGGAAAATAAAATTTACTCTTAAGATAAAAAGGCTCTAGCTGTTAACCTCATTCCCACAAACCCACGTCTAGCACTTGCCAACCACTTAAGGGTTAAAATTTCAAAAATTTTGCTCACAAAGCGTTTCAACGCCCACACACACACACACATATATATGTCTGTATGAATAAGAGGCTAAGAAACCATCTAAGGGGTATTAAATATCCAATATACTACTGGATGTGGACTTACGTATTTATAACCAAGTGCTTACTATTACATGGCAGTATTGCAATTAAATACTAGGTATGGATGTGGGTAAATTGCAGATTTTCCCAGGATTTACAAGGCAAATGAGAAAATTAAGAAGATATAAAATTGACAAACATCAGCCAGTAAACATCCCATTATATCTATTCATTAAATGCTAAAAAAAACATGTGTTTAAGTGGTACGAGTAAACGAATGAAATAAGCCAATGAATACATAAACAAATATATATATTTCAGAGAGAGGGAAGAAAGGAATCAATAATAATAGATGAGCGTACAGATACAAATCCTTTACGGCCTTGGTCTCAGAATCTTCCAAGTCATTCTCATCGTGTTAGTGATGTATAGGGGTGAACAAACTGTCCAATAAATTGGACAGCGATTGAATAATCGTTGAGCTTGGAGGTTTCTTCAGTGAGTACACATAGAAGGAAACTAACACATGGGGAAATCAGTTAGAATAATTGAAACGGGCGTCAGATTTCTATCTGATGAATCGGCTGAATGGAATTTATAAATGTACACTCTAGAATTATTCAATCATTTCTATATATATATGTATATATCTGTTTACGTATTTATTGAGTGATTTCGTATATATATATATATGTGTGTGTGTGTGTGTGTGTGTGTGTGTGTGTGTGTGTGTAGATATACAGATATGTATTTATAGATATATATGTATATATAGATATACACATGTGTATTTATAGATACATACGTATATATAGATATGTATTCATACATGAATATGTATGTATATATATATATATATATATATATATATACTCTACAGAATTGGAGAGAGGGCGTGAGGGAGAAAGAGAGAGAGAGTGATGGCAGAAGCATAAATGATTATCTTATGAATTTAATTAGTCTGCAGCCCTTTCTGTTATAAGATCCATTAACTCCATTCACATTCTTTAATGAATCAGCAAGTTACTTTAAAATGTATTCTGCATAGTCTTTTACACAGAACTATTTTAACAATTCTAAAGTTAGCTATATACAGTTAGCTATATACAGTTAGCTATATAAAGTTAGCTATATACATTGGATCATTCATTTTCATCTCTTAGTTTGATTTTAATTATATATCTTACAAATAAGTTCTAAAAATATTTATTTGGTAATTTCCAGTTCTTACTAGCTCCGTGGTCAACTGCAGACTCACTGTAAGATACAAGTTATATTTATTCGCTCCAACTGCTTATCAATTATCACGAAAACGAAATTATTTTAGGCCTTAAAAATTATCCAGTCTTCATTGTCTAAAGCGGCAACACCACTGATCATTCATGGCGAGGTGTGTGATTTACAGATCACCTGTAAGATACAGAAAGAAGGGCGGTATTGTAACGTCCTCTCAATTTTACGCAATTAATGTTTCTTCCACACCTCAACTGGTTGCTATGTTTTAGTTGGGAACCTTTAAGCGGTACTCTGAAATTGAATGTGCCAATTTTGTTGTAACCCACTCTCTGATTATGATTAACTGGAATTCACTGAGGGCATTACATGTTGGAAAAACGAATCTCAGAATAAAACAATAATGTTTCGATGTCTAATTCTCAATTGTTTATCCTTCTCACAATTAGAAACATCACGAGAGATTATTTGCCGCATACTAATGCACACAGACTTAATGGAGATAATCGGGATCATGTAAATTAATTTGGCCAGGTATCAATTATCAAGCGGAAGCTTTTCATCATACGCACAAACACACACACACAGTCACACACTCACTTCTGTTCTAATGGCCTTGACGTATATATAAATAACAGGAAAATATCGGTTTGAAAAACACTGGTAATGAAGTCGAAGTTTCTCCGTAGCACACAAATCAACATCGCTTGTAGGCATGATACACTTTCCAGCATTGTAGAATGTATAATGAATATATACGACACAGAGAGCGAGAACTATATGTATGTGTACATTCATAGGGAAGGACAGTCATATATATATGTATATATAATATGTAAACATACATAAAACAGTTTTGTTCCTCGATAAATAAATCAAACTCCACTGTTTATTGTTCTATTTGTTAAGAAGTACATGATTTTACTCTTAAATTAGTGTAAGTTTTCATTCCCAAAAGCATAATTATTTTCCTTAAAAACAAAGTATAGCAATTTTCCTGAGATTAAAAGAAACCAACATTTGATAACTTTAGCTTAGTTTTCTAGATTTGCTTTCTCCATACTGCATATTATATAGCATGCATAATTTTCGAAATCTTTACAAAGGCAACGAGAACGCAATTGGCTTGCGAAAATCAGTAACTACTTTATCATAGAGTCTGGCTATTTCATTGACAGTTTTAGTACATTGCGTAACATGTAGCGTAAGAAGTGCCACAGTGTCTGCGTACGCAGTTGTCTGGTTGCTAGGTTTGTATGTATTTGCATTTCGTCAGGGCAAAGAAACTATACTTACACTAAAATGTCTCCTCTAAATTCGCAAACACACACACACACGCACACATTCATATATATATATATATATATATATATATATATATATATATATATACATATATATTGTCTGATCGTTAAATACATAAGTTTTTTTTTTATTTCTTCTCTGTTTATTTTCATTTATTCCTTTCTCCTGAAGAGCGTAGGCTCGAAACGTAAACCACTTTCTCACTTTCCCGAGCGTCAAATTAATACACCCGCTTTCTTGTTCATTCACCTGTATTCGTTTTTGCTATTCTGTAAATCTGAACTATATATATATATATATATATATATATATATATGTATATATATGTATATATAGTTTAGACTGTTTGAAAAGAAAAATTCCTAACATCGGATTACAAGTAAATTTAGATTCCAACAACCCTACTATGCAACCGAGCCTTCTCTAATAACACTGTTTTCTGTACTAAACTGAGTTTTATGCCTATTTCTTCTTCTTCTTATCATTATTATTATTATTATTATAACTACGGAGGTGATCTGGCAGAATTCATAGTAGGCTGGACGAAATGCTAAGCGGTATTTCTTCCGTCGCTACTTTCTTTGTTCAAATTTCACTGAAGTCGATTTTGCCTTTCATCTTTTCGGGGTCGATAAAATACTTTCCTCAGAAACGCTGGGGTTGATGAAATTTATTAGTCTCCTTCCCCAAATTCCAGGCCTTGTGGCTTTATTAGGAATGATTATTAGTATTATTATTTTGATTTTATTACAGAAGAAAGACAAAGTGAGATTCATGCAAGTTTTGCATGAGTCTATTATGTGGAAATATATTGTAATATCCAATTTCATTTTATTTTAGTTTACTGGTATATGTTGCAAATCATCAAATCTTCTCTGTACGTTGATGGTAATCTATTAAACTATTGACGTACATACATATATAAATGTATTGATGTCCATGTATATATCGCAGCGATAAGAGACAATAAAAGCCAAACTTGCTAATAATTACTTAAAACTGACATAAACGTAGATTCGCCCAAATCGTTATAGCTGTGTGATGAATCCTAAAATGGCACTTAGAGGATAATATAAACCACCCGTATTTTGTATTTCTTACGCGCATGCATACACTCACAAACACGCACACTTCCACACACATGTATGATATAGATATATTTCCTTTCTGAAATACCTCGTAGCTCGCATGTAAATTTATAGACAATACCATCTAAATTTGGAGTTGGAAAAGCATTTGAAATGCAAAAATCAGAAGGGTAACTTTCGACTTTTTCTATCTAAAAGGACTTTTTCAATGCAACATTTAACGTGTATCATTGATAGCTTCCTTTCCGCACTTCCAAATATTCGAAACATAATTCACGTTCTCTACAAAGTTTGTAACATTCATATGATGGCTACAATACATACATACACACATACATACATACACACATACATACATACACACATACATACATACATACATACATACATACACACAAACATACATACATACACACATACATACATATATACATGATGATGGCTACCCCCTCGTTATCGAGTATGGCCATTGCACGAAGCTTCAATTTAATTAATCAATCAATGTTGTTATCGTGGAATGCCTGTGCAAGAAGTTTTTTTTAAAGCGAGGAAAGGCTGTGCACTGAGTCAATCCCACTCACTAAGCAACAGCAACCATAATCTGAAAAGAAGAACAAGTCAACATCATCGGTAACCACTGAGCCGCAGTTTTTGTGTCGGAGTTATCCCAATTACCCGAGTTACCTTCTCCCAGAAGGATGCCCCAACAAAGGCTAGGAGTCCTTCACTCCCGATGGTTCAACCGCGCGATCGGGTAATCAGTCCGATTACTTCTGTCCCCGCGCATAATACAGCCTTAACCTGGATAAGATTGATATAAGGAGGAAAAATAATACATAAAACATACATACATACATACATACATATATATATATATATACAGTTGAAATTTAGAGAACAACAAACAGGTGTGTAAGCTTGATACACATACGTGTGTAAAAGAGAGAATACGAGTGTTTTGCAACTCATTTGTATTGTCAATAATTTCCTAAAATATATAGATGTTGGTTCATGTATCGTTTCCACTAACTTTTAAAGCGATCGGAATTGATTAAGAATTGTAATACCACTCTCTCTCTCTCTCTCTCTCTTTCTTTCTCTCTCTCTTTCTCTCTCTCTCTCTTTCTCTCTCTCTCTCTCTCTCTTATGTAAATGATTCCTTCGTGTCTCATGTTCAAATTAAAACCCTAGCAATAACTCTATTTTGGGGCCTATGAACTGCAGATTTAAGAATGCAGTCCTAACCATATAATCATTCAATATATGATTAGGATAGTATTCTTAAATCTGCATACGCCTCAAAATAGAATTAAGCTAGAGTAAATTTAAAGACTTGACAGAATGACTACGCAATTGGAAAACATTTTGGCCTTATTTACCCTGCTTTCCGATAGTGAACACTAGTTTAAGTGAATATGGTGTAGAATATATCTAGGACATCGAATTTTATGGGAAACCATACAACGTAATTTGTAATTAGATGTTAAAATGTATTATAGTTCGTCCCCAGGGTTTATCATTTTGTTTCAATAGTTTGCTACATTCTGAATAATGGAAAAAATACTGTACTTGTAAATCTTATCTAAAATTATTTCAAAATATGTAACCTCATTAGAGAAGTTGCAATGTCCTTTGGTGAAAAGCTTTCATACAATACACGTTAGCTTAATTTTCCAAGTTCAACGGTAGTCTGGTTGCAGGATAAGGGAAACAAAACGAAAAAATATATATAATAATGGCTTGACGAGTTGTGCATATCAAGATGGTAATTTAAAAACTGCCAATGCAAAACACGGCTTGGAAATGAATGGAATCTGTTAAACAGTTGTAATTGCTCGAATCCTCTCAATAAAGTATATCCAAACGACCTGAAAAATTGATGCCTTAAAGAGGAAGGAATTTATCATGCAAAAGTATACTTAAACATAAAAAGATAAAAACGGAGGCAAACATGCGTACGAGTATAAACATAATGTGAATACTAATATCTATGTTTATCTGTAAATGCGAGTATGTTCATTTGGTATTTGTAATCAAACTTTGTTAGGATGCCAGAGAAGCTATTTCTAACCTTTATAAAGGGACGGGCAAAGTTTATACTTGAAACGATATTATGCTGGCGCGGGTTTCGAGGTACAACAGTTTCTAAAATGCATTCGGCACAAATTATCCACGAAATACGTACGATACGTTGATGTAGTCACTGATGATGTATTGTTAAGTTTAGTTTGGCGCCATAAGAGCCAGTGGAAAAGTATTTCATCGTTTCTTTTAATGTCTGTAGTAATAGTTAATCTGTTTGAAATGATTTATTGGTGCACACAGGTTTAGATATTTTATATACCTGATCATATTGTAATAGAATTATGCAACGACTGAGGATCAAACGGTGGATGGTAGTAAAGAAAATAATAATAATAATAATAATAGCTTAGAAATGAGAACCCTGGTTCGAAATTTCCCCAAATATGTATTTGTTACATGTTCAGATCACAAGTATATCTCGTCTAGTTTTGAGGCAACCATGCAATTAATCTTTTACGACTCCTTTGTTTCGCATGTGACGCAAAAGACATTTTCCTAGCGTCTATGAATCATACACGATATATATTTCCACTTTGTTTTTGACAAACTTAACTGAGAAGTTATGAAACAAAACCTTTATATTACTCAGAACTTATGAAACAAGTGCTAACTAAATATCAGAAAAAATATTTATTTGGTACAAACTGACGAAAATGATTTGGACAGTGAAGGGGTTAAGCATTTCTGTGATTCTTTTATCCATCTCTATGCGTCTTCCTCAATTCTTCACTTCTTAAGAACGTTGTCCATACATATTTCAACGCTTGTCAAAGAAAAAAATATATGATGACTTTGTCATAATTTGATTCGTGTTTTCCACTTACATATTTTAGGTGAAAAGTATTTGAAAGGGAGATATAAAATAATTGCACATGGCAAATGAATATTTATGCATTCTGTTCTATTACAAATTACAAATTATCTTGCAAAACAAATATTCATATACCCAGAGATTGATAGGGTTAACTGCCTAAAATAATATTTCTGTACTTGAAATTTTCACGTAGGAGTAAGTTGGAGAATATCGCTTACATGAATAACCTCAAAATGCCATTGGCACCAAACGAGTATATACCACATTATAAAAGAACGGTTTTACAGGAGTTTTCCATAAATTTCAAGTGCCTGATAGAGCAAAAGTAATGATTTTTAAGAGATCTTTTCTTTGAAATGATTTATTGGTGCACACAGGTTTAGATATTTTATATAACTTGATCATATTGCAATATAATTATGCAATGACTGAGGATCAAACGGTGGATGGTAGTAAAGAAAATTTATAAGGATCAAGTTTAGAATTTTTCATCGTGTTTTAATACATTACTGTATTAATACATTACGCTGTTGAATATGTATATCACACGAAATTCAGAGACGAAAGATATAATAAAAATGAATCCAAGCATTGTTTCCGTATCTGCTTCTACTCCCCTATTCATAGGATAATAGTAGTAGTCTATCTTACGAGAAATTATTTACCCTATTTACCTTTGACGGATATTTGTTTCGGCTGATATACCCGGCCGATATACCCTCCAGCCTTCATCAGGTGTCTCGGGGGAAATTTCGAACCAGTGTTCTCATTTCTAAGTTATTACTATTATTATTATTATTATATTATTATTATTATTATTATTATTATTATTATTAATATCCGAGTTCGATTCCAAGCAGTCACCTGAATAATAATAATAATAATAATAATAATTAATAGTAATAATTAATAATAATCAAGACAACATCGAAAAATACCTTAGGAATGAGAACCCAGGTTTCGAAATTTCCCCAAGACACCTGATGAAGGCTGGAGGGTGTATCAGCCACAACGTTGTGTTAATAACAAACAAGATGAGGACAAATATCCGTCAAATGTAAATAGCGTACGTAATTCCTCATCTCTTACATATAGCACTGCAGAAATTATTTACTTATAAGTTTTACAGTTTGGGGAAAAAGTGGAGGCCCTATCGTCTGGAAAAGAGTATAAACATTAATCTATTAAACTAGCTACCAGTTTTATATCTCAGTGCTTGCTACGCAACAACTGTGTTTCGTTTACAAGGTACATATAGTTCAATAAAAACCGTACATGATCGGTTTTTATTTAGGTGAACTTACATTGCAATTCACTGACGTACTTACTGATGCCTGAAAACCATGAACATCACAGAATCCTAATTTTCTGATCACTATCACTATGCAGGAAATCAACGAACGAAGAATCCTCTACTTTGTTGATCGATATTTCAGATGTAATAAGTCACCTTACTTGAAATCAAGTTCTCTTAAAAAAAGCGAAGGATAAATTGTATGACGCATTCAATAATGTGCTTCGAGATACACTTAAACCTTCAAAAACCTAGCAGTGATGAAAAGCGATATTCACATCTCCACTTTCTTTGATTCTAAACTAGCTGGATGAAATCAGGCCCAGGGCGAAAAGCAACATATCTAAGCTGTCAAATACTGTATTGACAGAAAAATGAATTTTGACTTCACTTGCATAATATCGGGATTTGTTTAACAGATTCTGTTAAACTGTTATTGCTATTGATATTCCGGAAGTGCTGAATATCAAAACATATCCTCATGTTTTATGGCTTTACAAGATTCTATCCCAAAATAAATAAAATAAGTCTTTCTTTTATTATTCAGTTACCGCTTACTGTGAATTCTTAACAGAAACCTCTTTAGAATTCCCGGCAGTAAGTTAATGCCATCCTCTGTAATATCATTCGACAGTATAAAAGAATATCTGAATATGAAGTTGAATCTCCCATCTCTCAAGATATTCACATCAGCTTTGATAACAATTGGTGTTTATAATTGTATATGATGCAGAGTCATCGATCAAGCATAAAGACGAATTGAAAAAAGGGTGGTTTATGGAAAGAAATTATATACGCTTGTTATATAATTGTTAGTTATCATAAACACATGCGAGCTGTTGCATTGAAGCGAACACACACACACACACAATGCTGTCACATGCCGTGCATATAAATAAAAAAACTTTAACTCCTTTGAAAAAGTGTATATGCTGATAATGTCGATGCACATATTTGCAAATATTTACTAAATGAATGAATATTTGAAAATATTTATATAGATATTATTATTAATTATTATCATTAGTAAAATGAATTATAACAATAATAATATAGGTGGCCAACAAGCAAAAGCCGATAAATGGCAAACCCAAAATTCTATCATGCCAGCATTGTTGTGAAAATTAGAGTCGAAAAATCCTCTAAGAAAACTACCAATCACTGAAAGAAAAAAAACGAAAAAGTAACAAAAAACAAGCACAACAAAAAATTAACTTACCATCGTGGCAGGAAGCTGTAAAATGATGAATGCGATATCCCTGGATCAATTGATATCAAAGTTTGGGAGTTTACCGCAGCAGGTCTCACTATATACCTGTATTTGTTATTTTCCCAGTGACTGGTGGTTTTGTTATTGATGTTTTCTACTCTGAGTTTCAAACGTGTGTCTTATTATAATTATAAACTAGTTATAAAATTTTACAAATCTTTAGATATACAAATATGCGCGTTTGACGAAACCCATTTGTGCCTCTATAAATAGATGTGTGCCAGCGCAGTTTTGTATATATTCACTGATATTTTCCCCTCGAAAGCATTAAAGTACCCAATAAATACTGAGAAAATGTTTTGCGGAACGTAATCTGTGTGTGTTTGTGTGTATGTGTGCGTGAGAGCACGCATAATTAGGCGTCCAAACACGTAATTATTGAATCTGCTGTCGAGCATGACCTATGAACATTTTCGGTTACTCGTGAGGATTGATGCTTAGCTACAAATTTACAAGATCCTTCAATGCGTTCATGGTCACGGGATACAGATCAAAAGAGTTACTGAAAACCATGCATAAGCAATTTGAACTTCATAGAGTAGAACAGAAAATAGTCAACTCCGTTTTGTCTTTCCACACAAGTAAAGAGACAACACAACATCGAGATAATAATATATGGATCAAAACCTAGGTATGTTTGGTTCAATATCTATCTATCTATATCTATCGAAATATATCTATCGAAATATATATATATATATATATATATATATAATTAAGGGCCTAGGAACAAGTTGCTTAGACACATACAGAAAATTTTTGAAATAGCAGCCAAAGACAACTAATTTTTTTCACTACAGATATGACTCCACAGATAACAATATATAATATATATATATATATATATATGTATGTATATATATTTTTTTTTATCTAGTTTCTGCTCACAAGCTGTGGGCATGCTGGGGCACCACCATGTATATATATAGGGGGAGAGTTCACGAACAAAACAAAAGATGAAGATAGGTGGTGTACAAAACAAACAAATGTATTAGTATAATGCTCAGGAATAGAAAAAGTCTTCTACGTTTCGAGCTTACGCTCTTCTTTAGAAAGGGACATAAAAAAACAAGGAGAGAAAAAAATGTGTGTGGTGGCTACCGATATATATATATATGCACGAAATATATAGTATATTTTAGAGTTTGTTAATGTTAACAATAACTCCCATTATTATACAGATAGGAAGAGGTAGTGCTCGTTGTGAGGTGAGCTATATTCAAAATAATATTTTTATGGAGGCAATAACTGCGGAGCCTAAAAGGACACGTATATGAGAAAATATAGATTGACAATTTGACTGTTCAGGCAAACATGTCCTATCTTCTCATTCTATTTACATTGACATCCTCTCTGCCTTTGGGAAAGAATATCCGAGAAGAAGAATTATTTTGTGTTTGACAAACTCCTTCGTTGATAAAATGGAATTTCTGCTGGAAAGACGAAGATTTGTATTTACTTCTTACCGTTCCTTTTGTGTACACTTCATACTTGCATTATTAGCTAACGGCATTGTCTTCTTACTTAAATTGTCGTGATGCGTTTATTTTATTTACTCCTGGGACTCATTCACTGCAGAAAACACTCACCGAATTGTCATTGTACGAGTGAAGAGAAAACACAGTATAACACACACACACACACACACACACACACACACACACACACACACACACACACACACACATATAATATATATATATTATATATATAATATATATATATATATTATATATACGTATATATATATATATATATATATATATATATATTGGATATATATTATCCCATGGTGGGTTGAATTTTCAACCCCTATCTCATTCTATAATATATATATATATATATTATATATATATATATATATATTATATATATATATATATGCAGATTTCAGTCAAGCTTTGATTTCAATATATTTTTGTATGAAATTATTTTCAATGGGAGATTGGGGAATTTCTAGACTTTAAAGCTTCCTTATGCATTGTATCAAGTAAAATTATAAGTAAAAAATATCTGGCAGGCATAAATAGGAAGATATTGAATCATTTAACCTGTTTCGTGGTTTGCTTTAATGGTAATTGTTGCTAATGTAAAGACAAGATGAAAAAATATTGGGAGAAATTGTAATTATTATAATACATCTAGTGAGCAGCCATTCATCAAAGGTCGATTTTGCCATTCATCGGTTTCGAGATCGATAAAATAAGTACAAGTTGATCATAGAGGTCGCTGGAATCGACTTACCCCCTCTCCAGAAATCGTCGGCATTGTGCAAAATTTTGAAACTAATATTTAAACCAAAATAAGCCTCAGAATCTTTTTAACCCAGAGAAAACTGCAGGTGCTCTTCAAAGATATTGCAAAATCTCTACCGGCTGGAGAGATTAAAAAGGCGATTGTAATGGCGGAAATCTGTATCACCATCAGGTATTTCAGGGTCATCGGGATCCTTGCCTTAGCCTGTGTAAGCTAGCGAAAACTGAAACTTGGGAGGGTTTCACGTCCTGTCACTTGTGAAAAACAGAAGCTTTGAGTGGATTTCGGTGTCATGCTCCTGCCCTTCGAGGCTTTTCTTTAATTGTTTGCATTTCGAATACCAGTCCTCTGCAGGAAATAACACACACACACACACACACATACACACGCACACATACACACGCACACATACACACGCACACATACACACACACACATACACACACACAAACGCACATATAACTGGGCAGCCACAAAGGTCGACTTCAATAAGGAAGAATGATAATATTGATTCCTAATTAAGCTACAGGAAAAATTGATATCATAAATAAGTTGATAAGTTTTACGTAATCCGTGATGTATGGCAAAGGCTAATTTCTCTCAGCGTGTACAATCATCTCTGATGGAATTATTGGAAATACGTGTGATGATTCAATACATGATCAACGTGTTCATTAACTGCATGCTTTTTTTTTCATCTCGAATGTGCTTCACTAATTGGAATAATTCATAGATATTTCTAACGCCCTTTCACGAGTGGCTTAATTTCGTATTCTCTTCTAGTAGTTCAGAACAACCAGCTTTTCTGTTAAGTGTGATATAATATTCCTTTTGTTTCAAGGTTAAAATTTGCATCACATCTATGAAAGAGCTAACGAAGGAACATCTGCGTAGTCGCTTTCCTTGCTACAAATAGGAAACCACGGACTTTTCTCAAGTCAGATAAGTCAGCTTGGAAAGGATTATTCCAGAACACACACATACACAAAATTGGACGGTTTTACACTGGAAATTTTTATATTGAGTCTGTAAGTTGCAGAAGGATTTAGATGGATATGTATAGAAGCATAGTTACAAAACATGAACTAAAGGGACAAAAAGATGTGTATAAAGTATCTCCTACTCTTTCGGGTTTATTCTAGGATAAGGCCAGAAAAGAGAGGAGACACACGGAACATATAATCATTGTAGAGTACACAGGATGTGTGACGAAAGAATAGACAAATAAATTAATAATAGCAGTGAAGATAAAATATATAGTGCGTGTTTTTACTAGCAAAATGACGATCCAAAATATAACGGTATATATATAGTCGAAATTTACAGAAAACGAGATGAAGAAAAGTATATATATGTATATATATATATATATATATATATATATATATATATATATATATATATATATATATATATTATATATATATATATAGGAGAATTATAAATTGTCACTAAATGTGACTTAGAAAGCACATACATTGCTAGAAATATAAGCCAAAATCCCTAAGAAAGTAGATAGTCATCCAAACAGTGCCGATCAAAAGTTCCTTATACTGACGTCAGTTTCGGCAATTTCCGTTTGCCTCTTCAGCACGGATTCGCTGGAACTTCGACCCTTTCTAGACTTGTTTCACTGTTAGTATATATGATCTAATCATAGAAATATTGATATCAACAACAGTTTGGATATGTCTCACCAAAAATGAGAATTATGATCGCCACTTAATATTACTGGGCTATTAGAAAAACCTTTACCTCGCTAGTATCCTTCATATCTGTAACTATGTGTGTGTATTGTTACTATTGTATATACACACAATCACACACAATCACACATAATCACGCACACACACTAAAGCAATATATGTTAACAAATTTTCCTAACAAATTTATTTTCGTATTTCCAATAATTAGTGATACTAAATGCGGTATGTTCGTATATGTATGGATATAATATATATGAAGAAAGTCAGTGATGCTAATGGGCATCTATAACATCAAAGAATAAAGTAAAATTCTTCCTAAAATTATAGTTATAAATTTCTAGATGAAAGGAATATAATATATCCCACTATTTTACCCAAAAATAATATTATTTTTATACAGAACAAGATTGCCACAGGTAACATATAGATTTTTGCGCCCGCGCCCGCGTGAGGATTACACGCACACATGCATCTCTCTCTCTCTTCCTCTCTCTCTTCCTCTCTCTCTCTCTCTCTCTCTCTCTATATATATATATATATATATATATATATATATGTATCTCCTTATCCATCCATGCATGCATCCATCCATCCGCCTTCACTCGTTTCTTACTGTTCTTATTCTAACTGTTGCCCATCGTCCGGAAAACTTCGTAAACGATTACACATACGTATATAAATATAAAAAATATAAGTATATATGCATACTGTATATACATACATATGTAGTATATATAATATATGTATATAATGTATATACATGCATATATAAATATGACCAGAACCTTCAGTAGTTTGGCATCGAGGGAGGGAGTGAGAAGAAGGAAGGCCATCCGCGGTACAACTGATGCAACAGAGATGGTCTCAAGCTGGCTGTTATTTAAGAGGACGGCAATGGGTCGGTAGTTGGCCATCTGGACACAAGGTGGATCTGGTCGGCCCTAGCTGGGTCACCTGGAGGAGGGTGTATGATACTGAAAGACCCCATGATACCAGGAACATCACTGAAGATGTATCCACATGCATCAGTCAGTCATTGCTCTACGTACACAATAAATATATAGAATATTCACACACACACACACACACCACACACACACACACGCACACACATATATATATATATATATTATATATATATATATATATATAATATATATATATATAATAACAAAAGGTATAATTAATTAATTAACTAGTAATCAATAATTTCACTAAGTAGAATTCCACATGAAAAGGGACCATTTCTCGGTAAACTTAAGTAATACTTTATAATTAGGGTTCAACAAAATTTGCTTTACCACATAACTAAGTTTAGAAATAGCAACCAAAGAACCTTAGCTATTTCTTCTACTTTAAAAAGAAGCTGCCGGACAGAAACAAAATGCGGGTGCTTCTTTTTAATGTAGAGGAAATAGCTGAGGTTCTTTGGCTGCTATTTCAAAATTTCGGTATGTGGTAAAGAAAATCTTCGCTGTTTATATGATAATATATGAGAATGGCATCATTGCAATGGTAGTCTAAAGAAAAAATGTTTCATGATTCTACATTATATACCATGATCGCAACTGGAATGTCATAGATCCGCCTGCTCGTAGTGATCAGTGATTGAATATGAAATTTCAGCAGCCACAACAATTTGTGGAAATCACTGCCTTTCCTATTCTTTTAACACTTTAGCATTTAAAGGGGTCAAATTAAGTCCGTATATTTCACCTGTTTTATGCTGAGCCTGACCAGATTAGGCCTCTCACATCAATCCTAGAATATCATGTTGATAATTAACAGTCACCTCATGAAGATTGCAAAGCTTCAAGATGAAGCAAGATTGATACAAAACAAGAATAAAAATGCATTTCTGTTGACAGAATAATATGAACGCTGAAGGGTTAATCAAGAGCTTTTCCAGTTTAACTCTACGTCTTGACAGTTATACAATCGCAGGACAGAATACGAGCAAATTGCTAATACAATCAACGGGACATGTTCGCGATTTAAATTCAATTTTATTCATGCACTGCTGTTTGCCTCAATTTTGTTTCGACGTTCTATCGTAGTTGTCAAGTCTAAAATTGAATTTGAGCAATTAATCGTACCTTTTAAGACAAACTATTTTTAGCATCTATAGCGAAAATCATACTGCAACTAAGAGCAAAGTACTTGCTTAAAATTAACTGATGTTTCTTTCAATGTGAAAACTATATTAGATAATAACTATGAACAGGTTTGCTGGTCACGTGTGGAAAGCCTCAGGAATGAAGATGTCCAATAGATGGCGACTAACCTCGGACTAAAAAACGGCAAATATAATTTTGTAACAAACACGAAACCAATGCGTTCTTTAGAAAAAAAAATCAATGCGTTCTTTAGAAAACTCTAAATTGTATAGGAGGAATTACAACCGTACTTCGTGGTCTGCTACCACAACAGCTCCTTTATAGGATCCAGTTAGCTCAAGACATCATCAGGATGAACCACGTCCGGTTTCGGCCCCTACTCCTCTACCGTTTTGACGTGGCGTCTCCCCCTTTTGGAGATGTCTTCAGCTCTGGTGTTGGGTGCATGACTTCTTTCTTCTGTTCCCTGGCGTCTTCGATGTATCGTCAGCGAGAGTCAGCGGGCGACTGACTGACTTGTCAAATGTTTTCCCTTTAAATAAGATAATATATTACGAGTTTGTTTATGATACCCCTGTTTTGTTTTTTTAAACCTTGCAACAGATTACTTTAAGTATAATCAAATCGAGAATCAATTATAAATTCCATTAATTAATTGGAAATCAAAATATAAGTAATCTTTTACGAATGCATAGCATTTAGAAATTCTATGCAAACGTTAGTGGTACGATGAACTTACGATGCAACCTTTCTAAATCATTTTTTTGTTGGCCCACTCAAGAAGTGTATACATAAATGGGTCACATTGAAATATATGCATGGAGATTTTAATCAATGCTTTTTCTGTTGTTTTGAAGTTGTTTTCCTGAGAATATAGGAGTTGAATGAGGACAGAGTAGGAGAGAAATAATTCAGCCTGTATTTAAATCAGCATAATCGGCAAATATTTTAAATAGTTGTAAGCTTCATAATTTATTACATTCCCAATTTCACTGGTTACATGACTTATAAGTCATACCACCCGCAATACAAGCATTGTAGCTGATGAGACTTAGGTCAACAGTGATTCATCAGATTTCTTTTTTTCAATCTTAAGTTGTTTCTGTGTTGATCAGTTAAGGTTTTATTAAAACTGTAAATTCAACACTGCAAAATACATGTGCTACATATTCGCAAAACGAAACTTGGAATTTATGAGGATTAAACTTAAATTGCTATTTGTAGACGATACAGCAAAAGGAATAGGTAGCTGCTATCACTTAAGATCAATTTACACTTTGTATATCTTTAATGTATATTGACATATTTTGAATTAATTATACGCAATACAACTTCTTTATATGTTCTATCTACTTAAGATTAAGTTAATTTGTTTGCAGATACACAATTTGCTAAAATGTCGGGCAAATATTTTAAATATGAAAGATGATAAATTCTGTGCGCATGAATGGGATATGGTACCTACTTAAGAACTGTTTTGACATAATCAGCAATGCACATAAACTCAAGGACACATAAAAAATATACAGAATCATTATGACCTGCATATCTTTGACCTATATGCTCGTATACAGATTTTCTTACAAACAAATGCAATCAATGACAAAAGCATACGCTACATTGTTATGTAGACACATTTGCGCGTGTAGACACCCATACACGTGTGTGTGTGTGTGTGTGAGTACATATATATATATTCGCATGCATACAAACATACATAGGAAAATACATTACACGTATTTCTAACATATTTCCATATCTTCTTGTGTTCCTCTTATGCTCTCCTGACTTTAGAAAATGTATAACAACTAAAATCGTTGCCAATATCTGGTGTGATCTTGCCTGATTACCTTAGAAGAGACTGTTGAGGAACATCATGCAGTGTAGTCCTCTTCCAAATTTGACCTCTATACGGACTAATTTGTAAGAAACAACTATAATATAGAATGTATATGTAGTAAAAAATATATTACAATATAGTTGCAAAAGAAATTCGTTGACCATTTTATGGTCTTAATTTTGATTGCTAGACTCGATGGTGGTAAGTGTTTTAACAATTGCTCCATTCCGTTGAGTAATAAAATTGCTCTGCCACCACTATTTTCTCCTTTCACTTGTTACATCTTCGATCTTCCTTTGTATTAGTTCTGGTGATCAGGATACATCACCAGATTTGCGACGAAATAATATCCGAAAAACCATTAGGTCTAATCTATTGATATATAAGTTTTTCGCTCAGTTTTCCAGATATATATTTATACAAGTGGTTTGCCCGTCACACAAGTTTTGCTACCGGGTGTAATCGAAGTTAATATGGCATAAGACAATATTTTTTTAGTATTCTTAACAAGCACAGCTATACAGTAAAAAGTTTGTCTCCCAGCTAAATGGTTCTGGGATCAGTCCCACTGCATGATATATTGGGCAAGTGTCTTCTATTACAACCCTGGACCAAACAAAACCTTTTTGAGTGAATTTGATAGACGGAAACTGAGAGAAGCTTGTCTTATATACATATATCAATGTGTGCGTATTTTGTTTTTGCTCTCACACCCGCTTGACAACTGGTGTTTATGTCCCCGTAACTTGGATATTTGGAGAAAGAAACCGATAGAATAAGTACCGGATTTAAAAATATGAACTGGAGTTGATTTCTTCAACTAAATCATTCATGGCGTTGCCCCGGCATGGCCGCTGCCCAATAGCGGGACTAAGTAAAAGCTAAATGATAAATTCAATTGTCCTTATAGAAAATAATATAACAAAGTTAAATTTTCAAAAGAAGTATGTTAATTACCTCAATAAATCAAATCTATCATTTCGATAATTCCTCCATAACAGCTCCCTCTCTACGTATGTTTGCTCCATGATTCTTTTATCTCATTGTGTGTGTGTAGTCTTCGTTTGTTCATTAAGTACCATCAAACCTATTATGTGCACTTAACCTCCGCCTCTTTTGGTACCTATCACTATATTCCATTTTACTTTGTCTCTCTTTCTCTCTCTCTCACACTCTTTGAATGATGCAAAGTGCGATTAGAGAATCAATGAACCAACCCAAATTTATATCAGTTATTACGATAAAGAGACTTTGGCCCATTTCCATGTATTTTGCGATATATTCTTTTGAGATGCTTGGGAAAATATATAAAAACGCACCAATTTAAGCCAATTAAACTATATTATAGGTAAATATTAATTACCTCTAAAATCATTTCGATTAAAAGAATAGCTTATGGTCTATTCAGTTATTTCACCTTGGATTGTTATACAGATACTATATAACATATAGGGAGAGTTTACGAAAAAAAACAAAAGACGAAGACACGTGGTGTACAAAACAAACAGATGTATTAGTATAACGTTCAGGAATAGAAAAGTTATTTTACGTTTCGAGCCTACGCTCTTCCACAGAAAGGGACACAGAAAACACCAGGAGAGAAAAAACATAATTCGTTGCATAAATGTTATGAATGTTACAGATGAAATAGCCACGACGTTAGGTAACAACTGCATGTAAAATGCAGCAGTTTTAAAACAAAACTAAATTTAAATGCTACCGAAAAAAATTGCTACACGTGATATCTTTAGATACATTGAATACGAAATAATAATCAGTTGTTGTCAAATGTTGCTGTTTTGAACTGGTGTATAACTACATTAATAATAAAGAATATTGTATATGTTTAAGTCCCAGCTGAGTGTGGAATTCACAGCTGAAATACTTTGCAATATATCGACTCCGGAGAATACAAAAAGAGGTCTGCTTATACTTAGAATAAATAGGAGTATAAGCTTTTGGTGTCATTATAAATAATTCAGACTTCAACCACGTGGTCTGTGGATAGATCTTGATATGAGGCATATGTATTATGTGTCTTCTGGAATAATGTGGAACCTACCAGTTCGTGAAACTGGTGTACCTGCGTATGTCTGTGTATACAGGACAAAAGGAAAAGAAAGAACAAGAAATATAGAAGGTAAGTACTTAAGTTGTTCAGGTTTAGATTCTCGTCAGGAAGGCAAGAATACTTAAACCAAGTATTTTACTGTATTTTGTGTTTGTGTAGTCCATGCGGCAGAGGAAATTGAATATTAAAGCTGACAGAACGTTTAACTGCAGTGCTGACGTCTCCGTTGTTTCACAAAAATCTAGAAGCTTTGGAACGGATATATCAAGTTGTGGATTACTGTCTCATATCTTCAACTTTAAATATGTACTCGCATAAATATTGGCATACACATATATTAAGCATATAAGCATTTGTGCGTGTCTGTTATAAAGCGCCGGCCAGTATGTCTCTTTCCTTTAATACAGTGGTGTTATACAATATATATGATTTCTGTATTTATATCCTGTAACTTACGTGTGTTAGGTAAAAAAAAAATAAACACTAAAATATACAGGCAAATCCTAGAATCATTATGGTCAAATACAATTCCTCAGGATATTTTCCCGACAAGGAAGTGCATACGAAAACTGAAGCAAGTAGAAGCCTAAACGCATACTTCCTTTTCATATTTTCTTTTGTTGCAATTCCACCTAAAGATAGAAACCTGTTAAAAGAAACTAATGATATATAAAAAAATATGCAAAGTGGTATGTGTAACATACAAACAACTATACAATAATGAAATGCTAAAACAGAAAAAATTATATATTTTCCTAAATTATACGTTTTGGAGGAGACAACAAAACAAGGAAGATTATATATTTTCAAAAATATTCCCTCCCCACCCCGCTAACCTAATTTATTTCGAATCTCTACCACCCAATTGTTTACATCAGATAAAATAACGTGAACCTATAAATTAAATTGATATAAATTTGTTTTATTTATATATTTTAGTATTTACAATATTAATTCAAATAAAATATTTTTTCTTAAAATACAAAAATGTTGTAGACATTTTTCTTTATTTTTAAGAAAATTAATAATCAGATTTTCGAACCTAATTATACAGAAAATATATCATTTACTTTTCGTGTAAATATATGTATAATTCAAATAGTTTCTGTGTGTCTAAACTTGTGGAGTATGCTCGTATGAAAATTTACATTCAGCCTCATTATAAAGAGAAAAAGATGTAACATCGAACACCTAGCCGAACACTTGTATGAAAACAGTAGCATTTTATTTAAAAACGCAAAACCATTTCATACTTATAAAAGGCAATGTATATGTGACATCATAATAATTCAAAGTGAGGCAGCCCATTCAAAAAATTTAATATGAGATTAATTGTCCTCTCTCTCTTTCTCTCTCTTATATATATATATATATATATATATATATATATATATATATACTTTATTAATAAAGCTACGAAGATCTCACAAAAAGAGTTACACAGAGTTTCGCTTTCCCGTTCGTCGGACAGTTTTGGTTCAGAATCTCAAACAAAATTGTCCGACGAACAGGAACGCGAAACCATGAGTAACAGTTTTTGTGATGTCTTTGCAGATTTTTATAAAGCATTTTACCGCCACATCCCGGTGTTGAAGTGCTATTTTTTCCACCTCGTTTCACATGTGTTTACTATGGTACATACATACACACACACACACACACATATATATATATATATATATATATATATATATATATATATATATATATATATAATCACCCCATTTGATTTATATGGATAATACCATACAAAATTCTGGTGCCTTTAACTTAAGTACCATATTCATCTGAATCTACATTTTGCTGAACTTATATATATATATGTGTATATATATATATATATATATATATATATATATAAATATATATATGGTGTTCAGTGCATTGATACAGCATGTCCAAATCCTACGGTCTACGTCGCCTCAGTGTCGAGGTACTTGTTATTCTTCTCTGGTTATGTTGGAAGACAATGATTACCCAAAATGTGTATGTTATACTATTTATCCTAGTAAATAACAGCGAAGAGTTGCTGACGTGATCAAAGTAATTTTAATATTATTTTCTTGTTTGATTTAATAGGCTGCGGCTATGCTTTTAGTCGAATGAATCCTGCATAGCATTATAGGAGTGGAAAATACTTGGCTTTAGGTAAAAGAAAATACAAGAGGATCAGTTACTTATGATTTTATGCAACGCATTCCTCTGTCAGAATCACGCACTCATTGCAGCAGTCCTTTGCCTTTTCTAAGCCCAGTGACGGAACCAGGCCATTTGCGATATTCTATATCACAGGTGCTTTTCTGCACACACTTGTATTTTAAGCATGGTATTTATCTTAGACATTTTGCCGAACCCCTGAATTATGTTGACGTAAAATCACCCACGCCGGTTCTCAAGTGGTAGGGAAGGACAAACACATGCAGAGACAGACACACACATATACATATATATATGTCTACGTAACGGGCATCTTTTAGTTTCTCTCCACAAAGTTCATTCACAAGTGTTTTCTTCTAGTTTAGATTATAGTAGAAAATATTTATCCAGTGTGCGCATGCAGTACGACTGAAGCTAGAGCCATGAGGTTGGATAGCAAACTTGTTACCACAGGACTATGTCTGCATCTAAACGCACACACAGCCACATAAAATCAATTTATTATTTTACTGAATGAAATTTGAGACACTAACTTTAAAAATTTGGCCTTCTCACCGTCGTCAAATAGCAGAACAATGATAAGCAAGCTGAATGTTCGACACCACTGTAAAGCATTTGTATATATATATATATATATATGTATGTATGTATGTATATATAAATATGCGGGTGTGGGTGTAGCGGTGTGTGATCGTGCAATATATCTGTACAAATGTCTGTATTTGAACACTGATATGAAACTCATGTTACCACATACGTCATCTGAACCAAGTTTCTAATCACATAGATTATAATGCCATTGACGATGATATTATATCATGACGTATTTATAATAAGCATTGCAGATATATGTGCTGCTCATTATATATATATATATATATATATAAATCGTGCGGTACTGTTATAATTACGTGTTTCAACTTATGATAATGAATAGCTGGTAGTGTCTAAACATACTTTTCAACAACTCGTTGTTATATGATCTTTGGACACATTAACACATTCTCAAACATATCCACCCATTCATTTCTTTTGTTCATCTTATACGTTGGTCGTGATTATAGTGACAGATTTAAGGTTGATGACCAGGCTTCAACCTCATTTCAGACAGCTTTAAAATTTTAATACTACAAACAATTTTCCTGAAATAGGATTCTGTTTATACAAATATTTGTTTGTTGAATATTCTCTCTTGTTGAAGAGAAGGAAGCGGAACGAAGATTTATACCTATTTTGTTACTTGTTACTGTTGGTGTTTGTACTCACGCGCACATATTATTTGCTTTAAGAAGTCTATAACACATATGAATTCCTAGTTATGACCGTAGTCTAAAATATAGGATTCTAGACAAGGCCACGAAATTCGTGGTCGGTTTTGTTTAAATGGCTTTGAGTACCTCTTCTTTCAAACTAATTGATGAAAACAATAAATGGTTATGATGATAATCTCAATGAGGAATTACAACCGTGTTTCGTGGACTGCTACCACAACAGCTCCTTTATAGGATCCAGTTAGCTCAAGGCATCATCAGGAGGAACCACGTCCGGTTTCGGCCCCTACTCCTCTACCGTTTTGACGTGACGCTCCCCCCTCTTTCGGAGGTGTCTTCAGCTCTGATTTTGGGTGCATGACTTCTTTCTTCTGTTCCCTGGCATATTCGATGTAGCGTCAACGAGTGTCAGCGGGCGACTGACTGACTTGTCAAACGTTTTCCCTTTGAATACTTGCTGATAGGCTCCAGGAGGCATCCCCAGCAAGTTGTCACGCGACACTGTCTCAACTTTAGCTGACCAATGAAGGCGCGTAGGCTTAGCCCACGCATTCTCGAAACGACCGTCACTGTCAGTCAGTGAAGCTAATTCTGTGTCAGCATGTCTCACCTAGTGATGTTATTTCCCGCCGGCATGTTATGACTTTCAAGCCATTTTCGGTCTTCCCGCTTCAGCCATATTTAGAAGCTGGCTTTTTCGACTGCCTCCTGTACTCTCCTTATTAGTTTTCGCAGCTCGGAGCTAGAAAAAAAACAAATCTTCTTCTGAATAGCGATGTCATTTTTCTTTCAATGAAGCCTCTATAGCTTCATTGAAAGAAATCTTAATCAGAAATTCTTGAGTGAAATATTCCAGCAACTTGCTGTGCAAGTGTGTGCAAGTACCATAGTATAATGACAGAATTACTTCGGTATATTATTTTATTTAATTTTTGCTTATATGCAAGTTGTTTTAGGACAGAATGTGTCAGTAGACCAAGGTAGGCGATGGCTTGGAGCTAGGAAGCATACTCGTAAAGATTTTCATTCAATAAATATTTGTTAAGAATAATAGGCAGGATTATGTAGATTTTAGACTGAAAATATGAAATATATATCTCTCCATGCTTGACCTCTAGTCATTGTCTGCCTAGAGCAAGATTACATCAAATCGTTTGATATCAAAGCTGCTTTATTGAATGGCAGGGATGGGAAATTCTTCTTGTTTTGCACTAATTATGTTATGGAGACGCAATTATGAAGTATTTATTTTGATAATTTCATGCGAGTTTCTGCTGCACCATCTAGTGTATTACCGTGTTCGTAAAGCGTATGCAACATTGGGTTATTTTGTGGGTATTGGGAGATTGTAGACAAATGTTGATAACTGCACCAGTTTACCTTGTACCTTGTTGCATTAGTGTGCGTACTGTTCTGTGTTGCATTTGTAAAATGAATTATCTTAATGCATTTCGTTTTTAATCTTGTAAAGTATACTTTAGGCAGTGTGTTGTGAGCCCTGGTATGGCTTTTATGTCGCTTTTACGTTCAATACACTAGCCGTGTACGATTGGATTTCTAATAAATTATTTTGCTGATGTGTCTGCAGAAACGTTTTATATTATACTATTCACCTCATACATTCTATTTTCTTGGAAGAAGCTGTCGCAGTTTTCATAGTGTCTTTTGTGGCATGATTTTGCTGTTATGCTCTGATTCGGGTGTTCTTTTCCTTCCAAATGGTCGTTTTCGTTCGTTTCCTTTTCCTATTATTTGGATCCTCTGTTTTCTTTCTTTTCGCATTCTCATTAATCTAGGAATCTTTTTAATTAGCTCTGGGTGTGATTACCCTATTGGGACATCTCTTATTTGATTACTTTTTAATACGTTCACCGTACAACCTTCTTCCTTTCTCATTGTAACTGCTATTCATCCATTTTCGGGTAAAATATAGGAAATTTGATTAATTCTATTAAAATGTTGAATATGCAGACAACAAGTCTAATTCTAGATGATCTAGCTCTCTACGTTCTGAGTTCAAACCTTCCCTTGGTTACGTTCCAGTTCATCCTTTCAATCACGATTACAGTATTGTCTGATATACGTCCGGATCGATCCAATGGGCAACTAGTAAAAGCTAGCCTTACACCTTTATTAGAAACAAATTCTATGAAGAGATTGTGGGGGGAAATAGAATGGTTTCGAATTTCAGAACAAGGACTGCAATTTTAAAGGGAGCGTGGGTTAGTAGATTACATGGACCCAGGTAGTTTGTTCTTACTTTATTTTTACGATCCCAACTGGATGGAACACGTATCTTAACCGGACGCTATTTGGACGGGCTTGAGGAAATGCCGGTACGCATGCCGTTCTCTGGTACTACCAATTCAGCTAAGCTTGCCGACATGGGGATAAAAATAATCTCTTATGATAATTAGGAATAAAAACATTTCTTCATATTTTGTTTGTTAATGGTGAGAGAATCGGTGTTACTTTCGATTTCTAGGAGTGAATAAGAGAAGGCAAAAAAATGAATATACTAATAATATACGGGTTTATAATGGAGTGACTCATTCATTCTCCACCAAATCTGTCGGGTTTCTGTGTCTATATTTGGAATAATTATTATACTATTGTGCAGTCGAAGCAATGGTGCGGAATATGAATAATGAGGTTCCAGTTTGATATCACCTTTTTGTCAATGTTGAAAATAATCTCCTTCACTGAGTTCGATAAATAAGTATCAGCAACAGACTTACAGTGGATGCTGTCATTTAAATTCACATTTATCATTAGGCTATAGTTAACGATGACTTTCATAACTAACGACGAAGTCAGAAAATTAAATCAAACAACGTACACGATCTCACTGACTTAAATTTTCTAAGATCTGCGACTGCAAACCGATACTACTGATGATTTCAAGGTTGATGTAAGGATGTTGATTCTATATGACCACAAGACCTGCTAGAAAAAAACAAACACCTATATCTCATCCGAATCACTCGATGCAGTCTTAATAGTAAACACATTAGGTGATATAACCCTCAATACATACTGATTGGGAGAAAAACACTGAAAGGTCAAGAGGGAATATATTTTATCAGTTGATTGTTGACCTTCGGCTGATTATCAAAATGGGAGCGTTGCCATCATAAAGAGCAGATACTATTAACATTAGATCTATTATTCTATCATGTGATGACAATGACAGGAAATGCTTTTATAGAACATGTTATTTAAACCTATCTTTAGTATTGCTTTCGTTTGTTCCCTTCCAATGTGTATATATGAACGGCTACATACAATAGTGTATATGGTTTCTTCAATATTTCAGTAATCTCTGTCTATTTATCTGTCTGCTCACATTTCTCTTTATATACATACATATGTATGTGTGTGTGCGTGTATTTCTGCTTGCACACTCATACGTTCACACGCATATACACACACTTCATGAGTGTTAATCTATGTAAGTATATATATCATATCGGTCCATTCATACAAGCATGCAAATACATATTTATATCTTGGTTCTCGAATAAATTCTTCAACAGATTCCATTCACTAAAACTACTAATTCGGATTCTATGCAAATGGGTGTATACAAAGTTATACTTGCATAAACACGTACATATGCACATTAAGTGGCAGGAGCGATATTGTTTGAGTCAGTTGGAGATGAAGATGGTAGTGATGTATCAGGATTGGTGGCGTCGTTATATGTGGGTTGTGAATTGGATACTGGTGGAATAGATACTGTCGATCGAAGTCGTGCCTGTTTTATCTACATAGACATTGATGATGTACTTATCTTTGGCAAAATGCTAGACCTTACGGCTACAACGACATTGATGAAAATATAATTGTGATTATGATGATAATGTTGAGGAATGAGAGGGTGGTAAGATACAAATGGTGAAGAGGGTGTTTATACTATGCGAAATAATATAACTCTGCTTCTCTTTTGAAAATTATTAACTATAAACTTAAGTTTCTAATTTTTCGATTTAATCGAGTACAAAAATTATAGAAATGCTTTCTGCTGATCAAAAAGCCTTTTGCTTTTTTTGTGTATCAAGAGAGCGTATCCAGGTTTACATCATAAAAAAATAATGTATTTTTCAATATTACTAGGAGTGATGTAACGAATATTTGGGTGGTATGTTTGGCGGTTGAAATGACAAGATGCTTCATTTTGCCTCGATTTCTGTGGAATTTTTGTTGATAGCGTTATTTGTGATGGTAATATTGAAGGTTATGATAATGTATTTATAAAAGTATAAGTGATGTTTTTCTTTACATTGGCATTCCAAGCAACTCACGGCTATATATTTGCAATCACATAAAAAAGCGGATATTCAACATTTCACAAATATGTTTCTCTCTGTTAAAGTACATGAATTTACAAAGCAACACAACGTCGTTTCATTATGCTAAACATTTCGATTATATCTCATTTCGCTCACATAATTAAGGTCGTTTTAGCGTAGCACTCGAACGTATATTTTGTCTACCAGGAAATTATAGACATTAATAAGATTTTGGTACAAGGCTATCAAATTTAAAGGGACGTTCAAGGGATACCAGAGATACTAATATCAGGAAACCCAACAGTTACAGAAGTACAAAAACTTTGTTCTCAACGATAGGACCTCCAAACTAAGAAACATATTGTCAACTCGAAAATAAACAATATTTATCTTTCAAAGCCGAAATATTAAAAATTTAATAGAATTGTTATTCTCAGATCTTGGTGTTCTTTTCGTATTATATATCATTAGCGGTACAACAAACATATCGCTGTTATTTGATGTCTCTTGAAACACAAAGCAGCAATAACATAAGTACATAAGGCTTAAAAATTTTTGGTGCAAGGCCAACAATGTCGAGGATGAGAGAAATCGACTACATAGACTTCGGTGCTCAACTGATACATATTTTATCGATTCCGAAATGTCGAAAGTGAAAATCAACCTCGGTGGAATTTGAGCTCAGAGGGTAAGGACGGACGAAATCCCACTAGGCCTTTTGCTCGGTGTGCTAACAATTCTGCTTCCTCACAGCCTTAAGTAACAAAAGTAGCGATAAACACCTAACATAACAATGCTTGATTTTAGTGTGAAGGGTGGGGGTACTTGGTACACCAAAACTAGGAAATTGTTATTTCTTACTTTTCGAGCCATGCCTGGCTCATAAGGCCCGGTTTCCCGGTTTCGTTAGCGCATAGGTTTTCCACCTGGACGGGATGCCGGTCCATCGCGGGTGAGCTGCTTGATGCAGGAGGAAAGTGTGAGAGAAAGTTTTGGTGAAAGAGTCAGTAGAGGTTCGCCGTTACCTTCTACTGCAGCCACGTAGAGCTTAGGATTTTCGCTCATAAACAATAGTTTATAACCCGGTCTGAGATTTGAAACGGCAATCCCTCGACCGCGAGGTCCACTGCTCTGACCACTAACCCATGTTCCTTCACAAAATATGACATTACTAGTATGCTATTTTATTTATCGTGGCCATGGAAAGATAAGAGAAAAATTATTGACCTCGGCAGAATTTGAACATAGCAGCAATGTCACAAATTGATGAAATGTCTATAGTTGATTTGACCAACTCTAGCCTCCATTTTTATTGAATCCTCGGGACAGTTGAAAGTGAAGTCCATTTCTTATCTATTTGGCCGTACTCAAAATGTAGAGGTGTTCAAGTAAAATTAAAAACACTTTGTCCAACGCTCTCCCGATTTCACCAGTTCTTGTAATATTGATGCGCGTTGGTGTAAGTTAACATGTAGTTATAATAGTGGTGGTTGTTATGGCAATGGTAGAAAATGTTGTTTCTTTCTGCATATTGTTATTAGTAAATTACTGGAAATTATATCTATAAGTAAATCGTTCCTAATGATGATGACAATACCGATGAGAAACGCTGATACCGATGATAATCATGAAGACGACACAGAGGATGGTGACACTATGAGAGGAAGGAGGGCGATGGTGATGATAATTAATGATGGCGGCATACATTTTTTTTCTGGAAACGCCATCGTCGGTGCATTGCCAAATGCTGTTTGATCCACGTTGTATAATTAATAACATTAATCATAAATGATTCACGTGTTGTTGTTATGTATGTTCTTGATATTTTTGTTTTCCGTTTCTGGTCTCATATTATTGTAATGATGGTGATGATTCATGTTGGGTTTTTTTTATTACTGTTGTTGTTGGTAGTGTTTGTATTATGTTTGTACTTATTTCGATATTCGTTTGCTGTTATTTATGAAATTGTGGCAGCATTTGCTGGTGTCCTTCCTGCTGAGAGTAGAATAAGATGACACTCCTGTCGTTACTGTTACTGTGAATATAATACAATGGTATCATTATTATTTTTTTTTTTTGACAATAGTAGTACTGCTGCTGATTATTTTCATGATGATAACGATTACCACTGGAATGATTATAACGATGATGATGATTCTTACGATGATGATAATTTAGGTGATGATGATGGTGGGGATGATTGCAAAGTTCGCAGTAATTAGGATTAGATGTTGCTGTTTTTGTTGCCTAGTGTTTTAATACTAATCTGCAAATGTTCCCTAAATTGGTAGGGTTAAAGGGTGTGTTTTGCGGGATAAATAGTTGCTACTTTCGCAGGTCAACCACCAACAAAGTATTTCTCGCATTGCCTTGGATTAAGTATTAGTAGTCCCATCTTATAGCAAATTGTGTATTTTTAAATAAAACAATTTTTCAGTCATATATTAATTTTAGGCATCACTATGTAAGTTTCAGGGAGGCGCAATCGCCCAGTGGTTAGGGCAGCCGATTCGCGGTTGTAGGAGCGCGGTTTCGATTCCCAGACCGAGGGTTGTAAGTGCTCATTGAGCGAAAACACCTAAAGTTCCACGAGGCTCCGGCAGGAGATGGTGGCGACCCTGCAGTACTCTTTCACCACAACTTTCTCCCACTCTTCCTTCCTCTTCTGCTGTACCTGTATTTCATAGCCTTGTCACACTCTGTAACACGCTGATTGTCCCCGAGAACTACGTTAAGGGTACACGTGTCTGTGGAGTACTCAGCCACTTGCACGTTAATTTCACGAGCTGTTCCGTTGATCAAATCAACTGGAACTCCCGTCGTAACCAACGGAGTGCCAACAACTATGTAACTTTCAATTTTTAGGAGTGACATGTTGTGAGGGACAGATTCGGCTCTTATTTCTAGGAGATTTCACGAGTAAGATCATTCATCATTTCGACAGTTGCATGTTGCTGTTGGCATTGTTGTAGACTTTTTTCGTATGCAGTAATGCATCAGATTGGGAAGAGCCTCGCATATTTCATTGCAGCAAACCTCTTCGACTCTAAGAATATTAAATCTATATTAATGCTAATTGTTGCCTCGATAATATAAATACAGGAATATTTACAAAATTGAATTTCAATCCATCAATTACCAATGAAAATAAAGGAGTAAGTTTTGCATATTACCATTGATTGTGGACCGGCAACCATCATAGAGCATGCTGACCGACTGTTCGAAGGATTATTTACCTAATTTCAGTGGAATACATCCTCTGGTTTTCAAATATAAAAATATAATTATTTCTAATTCTCTCTAAAGCAGACTACGGCAGCGGTACTTAGTACCAGCAGTAATATGTATATATCATAACATCTATTGAAACTGTTATCCATTGAAGTTTTTCATGAACGCTACGTCGATAGCCGAGGCAGAACTTGCTAAAATTGTTCTAATATATGTTGCACGGCTACTGCCAGTGTTACCGGGAATTTGCGCATAAGCACAGGGTTCTTTGAAAATATATCAATGTCAAGATGCTAATTTGCATTTAGCACGAAAGCAAGATATTTTCTTTATCCCATAAGTGACATAATAACACGACTTTTACAGTTTCATGAAAACAAACACGTTTCCTTAAAGCTTTTCTACCTCATTATCAGTTCCTACAAACATGAATGCTAAAAGTAAGGTGTCTTTTCTGTTATACAAAAATAAATTCGTTATTTATATCCTTGCTTTATCCTATGTACATACGCAGGCTCGTGACCACATACGCGTACAGTCCTGCACGCTTACACACAGATATATGCATTAATATATAAGTATATAGGGGAAGAAAAAATAATTTTGTAATTAGGGCAACTATTACGAATGGAATCTTGCAAGGTTACAAAAACCTTATCGTTCCAGCAAAGCCCTAATTATTTTCGTCTAACTTCATGTCATAAATCAACTTTCTCCTCGTTGTAATGTTTCTATATTCATCATATGAATATCATAATCCTCATTTCGTGACTACATTCCTATTGCAAACATATATTGCCAGCGGTCTTCATTTGAAATTCTTTTGCGCAAGAAATTTGGTTCCCAAGAAAAATATAATTAAAAGGAAAGTGAACTAAAAAGGCTTCCTGTCGGTTAGAATCTGTCAACGTGCATTTTACTGTGTAGGCATACCAAAAACCACATGGTTTAAACTAACGCATACATCATATATGTATGTGTATATATATATATATATATATATATATATATATATATATTATATACACACAAAACAACTTGCATATATCTCTCTATATATATGTATATATACAGCTAGAGAGATAGATAGATAGAGAGACATAAACTCACAAACACACACATAAATAAATATATATATATTGATATTATGAGAGAGTGAGAGAATGAGAAGAACATGAAACATATAGGCTGTTTCTCCTAAGTTCCCCTATCAATTTGTTATGTTTCAGCATATAGGAGATAGAATTCGATGTGATTTTGCTTTTTTCTTGTTTCTGGAAACCACTTATTCGAGTGATCTTTGCACTATTTCATAGAATAAATAAACGTGCCACCATTCAATAAAAATACACGCAACAGATTTGCATACGTTCCTTTACATTTTATTACTTGGTC
>NC_043002.1:15898271-15918271 GCF_006345805.1 Octopus sinensis
ATATATATATATATATATATAATATATATATATATATATATAAGGAGTAAAATATAAAACACACACACACACATATATAATACATACGCACGCATACAAAACAGCAGAAAAATCATACGTTTCCCCACATTGATCATATTATTATTAATGTTTGCTACCCTTTCGTTAGGTTTATACGCCGTTAATTACATAAAGAGGAAATTATGTCACTCAATGAACACAGTTAAAGCAATCTGTATCCTCTAATCATCAGGAAAATTAAGGCATATTCTATCAGTAGAAAATGGTACGTATAGGTACACACACACGCACATGTACAGAAGAGAATTTGATTATTCAACTATAAGTTATGTAGAAAAGAAAAGTCCATGCCCTTTACGTGACTTTCTTGACAGATGGTAGGAAAGAAGGTGCATATCCCCAAACGGGAAAACTTACCAAAATGCTTGCAACATATTCGACTCCGCTATAGGTGTTTGGATCTATTACAGCCGGTGATGGATAAGTCTACCACTTAAATAATGATATATGTGATTACATACCGAATCCAACAGGCAATTATGTCATCAAACACAGAAAGGTCACGAGTATGTCGAACTTTTATTACTCTTGACTCTTTTACTTGTTTCAGTCATTTGACTGCGGCCATGCTGGAGCACCGCCTTTTAGTCGAGCAAATCGACCCCGGGACTTATTCTTTTGTAACCATGTGGTTGGTAAGCAAGCTACTTACCACACAGCCACTCCTGCGCCTATTGTGTATATTAACAGATAATATTACTGATTTCTTCTTATGATTACGAAATAGACTAAGTAACAATTTCCAGCATGCATATTTGAGATTTCACTTGTTCAGCTCTGCCTATTGAACCTTAAATTCTACTGATGTTGTTCTAGGCAGCTAAAAGTATTATCGTTTATAATACATTGGCATTGGCTTTTAAGTGGCACTAAGAAGTGAATCCAACCGTAAAAGTTCCAAGATATCACAATTCATACAAAATCAATTATACGTCAGTAATGTGTACTTGTATGATACATTTGAATATGTTAGCCATCAAATTTAGACACAGATTACAACGACCTGACCGAATATTTTCATGCACTTTGGTTATTACATCAGATCTGGTCAGTGTGACCTTATAATAATAATAACAGTAACATCAATAACAAAGACTGGATAAGATATCTTATAACATTGAATATTTGTGTTGCGTGAGTGTGAAAATACGAGTGCGTTATGGAACTAAGTGAAGTGAAATGGCAATTATCAGAAATCAATTCTCGTTTGTTGTCTTGGATAAGAGAGGTTTCCTTTTCTACAGCACTATCTACTTAGTATGAAATGTTGCAAAACTCATACCTTTTTTTCACTAGCTATGTGCAGTAAATTCAGAAAGATTGTTAACAGAAAGGCATTCTGAACTTTATATATTTTTCCTAGTATGAAGCCAGAAAATAATTTCTCCTCTATATAACTGTAACTTTCAAAATATGGGCCCTCAAAAGATATTTTTCTGAAACAATTGTTTAACTAAATAACTTTACTTTTGCAAACGATACTGACACTAATACTGCGTGTCGTGGAGGGAAACTTCATTGAAACAAAATAGCCCGCTGTAAGTGTATATAGGCAGACACGGGCTACGTTGCCCATATATATAGCGAGTAGTTACAGGATATCAATACTTTCAAGTATAGAATCATTTGGGCCATATAAAGCTGGTGTTAGTCTATATTAAAACAACATGGTATATGGTCTCTTGGAGAAATATATCATATCATTTCCAGATTTAGCGATGGGCTATTGGTAATTCTTGCACACATCGATATTAATAACTATAAAATTCCAACTCGCAAGCAAATCAGATATTCAAAGAATTTAATTATGGATTTGCCGTTCTACAATACATGTGACTAGTTCCTAAAGCATACATTTCTCTACATATAAACCTCAATAACACTAACCATATTTCTTGGTTTTTGATCATGGTATTCAAGACTTTAAACATATTTTATATTGAACATGCGCACTTTTAGATATGATACTGACAATATGAAATTGTTTAAGTTATACTTAGTAATAAATGAATATGTACATATAAAGCAAAAGTATAAATTCTGGTCATAGGGTTGCCAAATGTTTCGTATTCACGAAAGCTATAGCCTTCTGGATAATCCTATGAACAGAATTTTGCTTTGTATTTTAATAATTAGTGCACTTTTCTTCAGTGTGCTTCTTTTCTGAGATATGTTATATATATAATATATATATATATATATATGTATGTATGTATGTGTGAGAGAGAGAGAGATGACAGAAGTAAATAGATATCTTTCTAATTGCTGCTCTACTATATTTAACCAAGTTTGTGGAGATACATGACAGCTGTTATAGGACTGACATCAATTTTTCGGCTGTAAGAGGCCACATCACTAGAATTATCCACTACACATTTAGCTAAGATAAAGGTCCAGTCAGAGGGCTCTACTTCATCTGAGCGAGCTGATGTGGACTTCTTTCTCTCTCTGTTGAATTTCACAATCATTATATTAACAGTAGATAGTAGGATCACAATGTTTTCTCCGATTTTAAACTGATTATGTCCACCTTCAGAATGACCCACAATACGGCCTCTTTAAAATTGAGACAGTTCCAAGGCTTCTTTTGCACATGATTACACAGACACATATAGAATACGAAAATTAAAAATGTCAATTAATAAAAAATAGAAATCTATACAAGTTAGATTAAATATAAAGCAATGTTTTTGGCTGCCTATTTAATTCTGTCATGTCTTTATATATATTTATATAATCACATATTTTAGGTCTGACACGTCATTTGACAAACATGCGATGCATGTATAAATAAATTTTGGACAAATGAAATCTCGATAGTTATTTTATTTTAAAGATTTTGTGAAAATTAATGCTACATATTCTCATGCTGGTTCCATTCTCGAATTGTTTTCAATAATGGATACATATTTCATATTTAGATTCAGCTTGTGATCGGTACGTACATACATGCATGCATACATACATATATACATGCATGTATGCGTATCTGAGTATATGACTAGAATTATGAATACAATTGTCTTTAATCATACATTTGCTTCCCACAAAACAGAGAGACAGACAGAGTGTTAGAGAGCGTGGGGTCTGGCTCTATGACTCACCTCATGATTAAGGACAGAAAACAAAGGTAACTTCAAAATTACTCGAAATCAGTCGTTAGAGAGCGGAAAGAAATGCTTCAAAGCTTTCAATTCAATAACTTTGGAGAATTTCTAATTCGCGACCCTGATAAAATACTACGGAAGAAGACAAAGATTGTGTATTTTCTCCAGGTAAATGTTGTCTACAAGAAATCATGGCCATGGTCATGCGTCACACTTTTCCTTAGATAAGAGTCTCTTCGCGATCCCTAGGGTCGAAAGTGAAATGCAAATTTAAAAAGGAACGGATTTTACTTCGGAGCGCATATAGCATGAATAATATCATAAAGGATTATGTGTGATGCTCCATATACATACATACACACACACACACATACATATATATATATATGTATATGTATATATATATATATATATATATATATATACGCACATACTTACATACTCACACAGATACATGCACATATGCAGGCATTCAATTTTTCACTTTTTCCAACTCCAGGATGAGTGTAAAACTCTTCATAGCTTCTCAAAGCAGACCTCTAGTTATAATTCTTAAACATACACTAAATTACAATTAATCATCATGACACCAAAAAAAATATCGTTCCTTTGTGCACAGTAATGTCTATTGCATCAAATTTGCAGTTTAGCCCAAGTAACTAAAGCTCATCAAGTTACCATCATTACCTTGATAATCAATATCATCATCGTACACGTCCGTATTATTAGTCGTAGTATTATATTATATTATGTTATGGATATCACTTTTATTTTTGCATCATTTTTTATATCCCGAAGAAACGTCTGTGTTATGAGAAAATTAGCTCCACTTATTTTCATATTCAGGAAAAAAAAAATGCCGATTTTATTTTCTGTGTGACTCTACCATTTTTGTTTTTCGCTATTTCTTAAGTCTTCTTTCCTCTTTATATTTATTCATTTCTGATAATGGAAGCCTAGCCCTCTTAAAAGCTACTCATTACGTGCTTAAATTGTTCGTACATACATATTCACACAATGAAATTATACATATATATGTAGGTAGGTGTGTGTTTGTACAGCGATAGATGCATATGTGTATATATGTATCCCTTTCTCTGTGTGTGTGTTTACATTAGAGTTGTGAATGCACAAACGTACTTGCATATACATATATATGTTTCTTTATACATACATATATAAATACACAAGTACATACACATAGATACATAATGCGTAACCTCATAAATTGACCATGCCTTTATGTCATATTTCAGTAGTTATAAAAGTAATTGCAGTGGCAGCGATATTCTATATAGAGGAAATCAAAAGTTTGTGTAGAAAATATAGGAAATGTAGGAAGATTTTTTTTCCATATTTTTTTTCCGATGAATATTTGATTGAGCTCTTTCATAGAATGAATGAATGGTAGAGAGTTGCTTAGATGAGGATATGGGGGCGGTAAACAACTTAGATATATTTTTCCATGAAATATAGTATATATACATATATATATATATATTCCTAGTTATACTTTATACTTCTTGATTATGCACACGTTATCATTCTTATTTTTGTTCTTATCAAAATTTGATACGCTGTGACTAACAGAAGAAAACTTTGGTTGATTTTACTTACGAGTTCGAATTCTGTGGTGTAAATTCTCCATTTTACTTTTCAATGCTCAAGAAACAGTTTGAGCTTATTTTAATCTACTCGATTTCATTAGTCCTGTTTTTAACTTTGTGAAAATCAGACTTCATAGCATATCAGTTTTTCGATTGTCATTTCTGTATATGTCCGTGTTTATACACGCAATTTTGTATATACGATCCTTCATCTTAGATAATTGAGTGATTGTCTAAATTTTCTAAATAGCATAACGTAGAATTACGCCAAGTCTACGAATATCCTTTCCAAAACACATATATTTCACAATCACTTCTAAAATTTGACATTCGTGTGTTCTTATGAATAATATGAAATTCATTTGTCATCTGTTTTTACATGAAAGTATATTTTGATGTTGTGGATAGTAACCACGTCCATTATGTCTAGCCAAAGACGGCTGCGCTTTAATATTTATTAAGACATTTATATAAATTTGTTTTAGTCGTTGCAAACGTAAAAGATCGATGATATACCAGATACTTTCCGTTCTATGAATAGAAATCTAAAGTAAGGTAATATATTCCAATCTTTAAGCATGTTTTTGCGGAATATTGGAAACCAATATTTACTTATAATATAATAATCGTTTTATTTCGAACAAGACGACCATCTCACAGGCACACACTAACCTGCACACACAAAACACACACACACACACGCACACACACACACAAACAGACACAAACACACACACAAAGAAACAGACACACACACACACAAAACACACACACAAATACACACACAGAAACACACACACACACGTGTCTGGTTTCTTCAAGTTCCGCTATACCAAATGTAGTCACAAGATTTGGTTGACCTGGGGCTATAGCACTAAAGACTTGTGTATGATAATATGAAGCTAGATTGAACCCGAAAGCTCATGGTTCAGAAAAAAACTATTCAACCACGCTTCCACGATGTGGGTAATGAACTTTGTTCCCTCCTTGTGATGGCAGTAGGAATTATCGTTGTTGCTATTTAACCTCAAGTTAGTTGTAAGATCAATAGCCATCGGTTCGTGATCATATTTTATCCAGACATTTCTATGTGAAATTTTTGGAATGAAAACCATTACATTTAAGGTGGGTGGGATTTTAGAAGATTGTGACTGTTGTTTCTCGTAGGTGAATCGATCACTTAGTGGCTCTCTAATTGGATGCCAGCAGGATGTGAGCTGTTTAGATTTTGCCATGATAGTGAAATCCAACGTGTTCTTATATATACCATACAGAGTGTTAGTAATGTCAGTTCTGAATAAAATACGACGATGATAGCCATCGATGCGCTTTATTGTATACAAGGTAGACAAAGACTATCAGGATATAATGATGGAGATGTTAGCTTCGATGGTACGTATCCTTTTGATTATGATAGCTAATATCCTAATTCTTAGAACCAGATACAATGATAATGAGGAGGATATTTGCTGATAATTATGTATGTTGATAATGATGTAAAGTGTGGTTTATATAAATGATGATAAATAATGATATAAATAATGACAGTAATGGAAGTATCAGACGGGCCAAAGATCGTCATGGTAGTTGCGGCAAGGACGAGCATGAATAGAACAATAACGCCACAGTTCATCATCAAGATCATGATCTTAATAATGAATTTTCTAATGTTGATGATAAAGACAACGATGTTTCTCCTGATGTTTTTGATTATAGTCATGATGAAGAGAAGATGGCGGAGTTTGCTTACGAAAATTATTTCGTTAATACTTGTGATGATTGATGCTCGAGGCGTCGATCATAAAAGCATTGCTATTATGCTTAGGTGGTGGCACTATTGATCATTGCATTAGAAGTGACGGGGATGTCGAACTAATTTTCATGATGCTGATGATGATAACCATGTAATTGATGATTTTGTATGTTCGTTGATGTGTTTGCAAGAATCTTCCTTTTTGTTATTTTTACTCTTTAATATTTTGTTGGCAATGCTTATTAGATAGTAATCATGATGCTGCTGCTGCTGATGCGATCAGTCAGTCGGTCATATTTGCACCACAGACCTCAGTGCATCACGGTTGGTTGAGAAAGTGAGCAATAAATATTGTTCAGTCAAACGGAACTTGCAATTTTCATTTACAGTGGCTTTTAGTAGCCATTATTTTCACAGCATCCTGTAAAATACTACATAGACAAGACGTCTGTATTTATTATCTAATGTTAAACCGCAAATATATAACCGCTAGCAGCATTACCATTGCAAATACTGGCAACAAAGCAATATCGCCTCTGTAAATATCATCTCAGAAATTCCATTTTGATTTTGAGTGCTTTTGTTTTTATACGATTGCTTATTTACGTTGAAAAGGAGGACAAATATTTTGTCAGAATAGAAAATTATCTTCCTATTATTATTATTTAAAATTTTTCTATTATAAATGCGACGAGCTGGCAGAATCGTTAGTACGTTGAACGTAATGCTTAGCGACATTTCGCCCGTCGATACGTTCAGAGTTCAAATTTCGCCGAGGTCGACTTTGCCTTTCATCATTTTGGGGTCGACAAAATAAGTACCAATTGAACACTGCGGTCGATGTAATCGACACATCTCCACCTCCTGCAAGCTACCCTTTGGGCAAAGGTTTGACATAGTACTCATAGTAATAATAATAATTATTATTATCATTATTATTGTTATTTAAGAGAGCGAGATACACCCCGGGCAAAATTTTCTTAGCGGTATTTCGCCCGCCTGCACGCTCTGAGCTTATATTTTGCCGAGGTCGACATTGCCTTTAATCCTTCGGGGACGATAAATTAAGTACCAGTGAAACACTGGTGTCGATGTAATCTACGTTAGCCCTCCCCCAAAATTCAGTCCTTGAGCTTTATAGAAAGGATTTATTATTATTATTATTATTATTATTATTATTATTTTTATTATGTTTATTATTATTATTGTGTAAGATAGCAGCGCATGCCATAAACATAACACAGGGGTAAAGTATACGAAGCTCAGTATACCCATCTTGACTACCCTTCTGATAGCGGTACGCTATGCACTTGCATCACAATCATATGTGTGTGACATAGTGATCGCATAGCAAGACAAACAGCACTCACGATTTTCTCTAGGCAGAGTAGCCCATCCCACTCAAAAGTTTGTTTAAGAATGATGAACAAAACACCCATGCTTTCAAAGGGGAATTATCCAAACCCTAAAGAGTGTCTCTCAACACATGACTATGATGTTCCCCCACTACTTCTGCTCGTGATCAGAGATGCACATATCGTCATCTACTAAAGAAAATGCTAAACTGGTTAAGGTCAAGCAACTGACAATCAAATATGTGGTATTGTTAGCCCATCTTTTATACCAAGACAAAATAATGTAGAGGATAACACTTCCAATCAGTTAAGATCAGAAGCCATGAGAGCCACTGCTTGGTACTGCATCAGTGAGCTGGCAGAATTGTTAGCACGCCGGGCAAAATGCTTCGCGCTATATCACCCGTGTTTACGTTCTGATTTCACGTTCCACTGAGGACGACTTTACCTTTCATTCTTTTCGGGCTCGATAAATTAGCCACAAGCTATTCACTAGGGCCGATGTAATCGGTCTGTCCTTTCCCTCAAAATGTTAGGCCTTTTACCTTCAGTAGTAAGAATTATTATTATAAAATTTGCAGCTGGCAAAAAAGTTTAGCAGACCTGACTAAATGATTGTCGGCGTATATTCCGGCGTTAGTTACTGATTTCAGATTCTGTGTAGATTGACATTACCTTTCATACATTTTGGATGGATAAAATAAATTCCTGTTGAGTACTGGTGTCGATGATATCGACTAGACCCCACTTCACACATTTCAGACCTTTAGCCTACATTAGAAAATATCATTATTATTCTTTACGTTCTGAGTTCGTGTTCTGTGAAATAGAATTTATCTTTCATCCTTCCGTGACCAATTACATAAACCCCTGTAACAAATAGAGGACAAGGTAATCGGCTTAGTCTTTCTTCAAATGTTACTAATTTTATACCAAAATTAGCAGAAGGCGACCTGGTACAATCGTTTACCACCCGGAAGAAATGCCACTACGCATTTCATCCTTTTGTAGTCGATATAACATGCAAGTGTTGAACACTGCTGCCCATAAAATCGACTATCCCCTCCATTAAAATTGTTTGCTTTGTGACGAAATTACAGAGTTCGTATTATTAAATTAGCGGTGAGCTGGCAAAACTGTTAGCACACCGGGCGAAATGCTGAGCGGTATTTCGTCTGCCGTTAGGTTCTGAGTTCAAATTCCGCCGAGGTCGACTTTGCCTTTCATCGTTTCGGGGTCGATAAATTGAGTACCAGTTACGCACTGGGGTCAATGTAGTCAATCCGTTTCTCTGTCCTCGTTTGTCCTCACTGTGTTTAGCTCCTTGTGGGTAGTAAAGAAATAGGTATTTCACCCGGTGCTACAATCATATTTTGAAATTTCACCAAGGCTGACTTCGCCTTTTGCCTTTCAGGGTCGATAAATTAAGTACCAGTAGAAAACTGGCTTTCCTGTGATAAACTATTTCTCCTCTCCTCAAATTTAAAGCATTGTGCCTATAGTAGATATTATTATTATTATTTTATGTTTGACTTTTGCTTCTTATTTTTACAATTTGGCTCCAAATCTCACCCAGAGTCCTCAAGAGACAACAAGTTTGAAGTTAATTTTGGTGTTATGCCTAGGGTGCCATATATTTGTTTTGTACATAGTGTTGTTCTAGAGAATGTTTAAGAAACCATGAGAAAATTATATTTGTTTTAAAACTTGAGATTACATAGAAAGTATTTTGCGTAGGATATTATTATTATTATTATTATTATTATTATTATTGATGTTTTTGTTGAGAGAGCAGTGCATGCCATCAAAGCGACACTGGGGCTTAATATACAGAACACGCACGTGCATCATAACCATATATGCGTGACAAAGTGATCTCATATCAACGTAAACAGCGTATGACCGTGAATAAGGGTTGTCTAAGGATGTTGAACATAACGCTCATGTTTCCAGAGGTGGATTATCCAAACATCAAAGAATTCCTCTCAACACATGGCTATAATCCGCTCGTGATCAGAGATGCACATATTCTCAGCCACTAAGGGATATGCTCAACTGATTAAGATCAAATAACTCACACGGATATCTGAAGTATTGAGCAGAATATTTGCTTTGCTCCTATAATAATAATAATATCTATTATTATTATTATTATTATTATTATTATTATTATTTTTATTTTTATTATTATTTTTATTATTATTATTATTATTATCATTAGCTTCGCCTTAGCGAAATCGGAGGTATTGTTTTCAGTCATGTTTGTTTATCCGTGGACAAAATATCTCAAGAACAGCTAGATGGATTCGGATAAAACTTTCAAGGAAGCTTGGCCATGTGACTGGCACGGACTGCTTAGGTTTTGGGATCATTCTGGTACAGGAAAAGGATTCTGGATTATTTGTTATATTTACTTACCCTGATTTCAAATATTTCCCTGATCATCTCCCTTGAAAGCAAGTTCATGATTTCCACGTAAATTTTAGCGGTGCTGCTGTTTCCAAAGTTTTATTTTCGTTTCTTTATTATTAATTTTACTTGCGTCTCTATCTTAGTAGAAACTGATGGATAAAGTTATCAAACTGCATAAACAAACGGCAACAAAACCGTTTAGAAATTAAATAACAGTAACATATTCATTCAGTAACAGTAATAAATTTAATTTATCCTCGACGATTTTTAGTTTTATATATCGCTCCTCTTTAAAACCTCTTACTTACTTGACAATTGCATTTCTAGCTCTGCCTTGAAGTAATCTTTACTTCTTGGACTCATTTTTTTTTGTGCGCAACGATGTCGTTAAACCTCCGTTATCAGCACCATATGCAGGTCCTTTCTGTTTTCTTTCCCACACGGATAAACTTTGCTTTATGGACCTTAATGGTCGTAAAGACAAAGTATCAATGATAGACTAAAAAAAGACCTTCATAGAGAAAACTGTCCCTGTTCCTACTGCAGCTGACACACACACACACACACACACACATACAGCATTACATGTACGGACTGCACACCCAGCTTCACCTTCCATAACTACCATAGGGACCGATCAGTTACCGGACAAGTATTCTGGATTATTTTTCCGTTTTATTTTCCTTAATTTTTGAGAACGGTCGGATTCATTTTTAGTATTCCCATTTGTGAGAGCAGTCGAGTTCGTTTCAGATATTCTCATTTTAAAATTCGTCTCCGGCTAATCGTTGAGAGAACGTTGGTGTTGCCTTGACGTAGGTATGCGCTCCCTGAGTGCTCTTGTTATTACATTTATTATTATATTTATTATTATCCACATCATGACTTTTAGGCCTTGTGCCTAGAGTAGAATCGATTATTATGATTACAGTAGAAAATAAGTAAGATTTAAATGGCTTACAGCATTAAGTTTGTTTGAAAGACAAATTAAATGCAAATGTCGCCCAGTGTTACATGTTCCCTTTTTCTTTTCTAATATTTCCTTGTTAGAGTGCAATGATCGGAAGAAATTTTATTATACAAAACAAATTGTGTTCTTTGGTTACATAAATTTACGTATCCTATCAAAATCTGTTCAGGTAATATGGGCTTTCCATTCTTCTGGAATCGGCACCATTTTCGTGACCATATACCTAAGTTACAAATTATCCTGCTTGGCTGTTGACTTTGCTTTCAATCCTTTCAGGACGATGAACGAAGTACCACTTACTGTCGTCGATATAATCGGCATTCCCCATTTCCAAAATTTACAGGACTTGCGCCTATTGTAGAAAGTATTGTTTATGATTTTCACATATACACAGGCAATTATCTTCCGCTGGTACTTATGTAAAATTATATTCTTTTTGTTATCTACATGGAATTAAGTATACAATTGAAACGCAATTTAGCGAAAACAGATACGTTTGTAGTACTCTGTGTAAACAAGGAAATTATATTTCTTACATACCAGGTGATAATCGCATGCGCCCCACTATCAGTCGCTCTTATACATATGTGAGTGTAAATGTATACAAATGTATTTCTGATGTTATAAGAGTTTATAAAATTTCGAGAGAGAAGGTGAACTAATAACATTTTGGACTAAACCTCGAAGTACATAAATCTAATAAGAATCGTATATAAATGTTGTCTAGAAAATTCCTTTTGGATAGAAAAATTCGAAGACATCCTCTTTGAATTCTTGTATCCTATAGGTTCTAAATCGTCCAAAATGAACACAAGTTAATTTACAAAGTTATGAATATGTTAATAATTTCTTCAAATTATTTTCTTCGGCAATTAGCATAGTTATTTGCTGTAAATTCATATGTGAATAACATTAAAAATATATTTAAGATAATTGATTATCGGAATAAACATTAAATTTCTTATTTTCGTGAAGCATTAAAATAATTAATCAAGTCTGTTCATTTTGGTATTTGCTGACTTGCAAAAAGTTGTTACAAATTAGTGGTCTGCAATGTTGATATAAAAACATCCAGGCGGAATTCGAAAGCGGAAATGTCCCCCTAACTGAAGTAAGGAAAATATACGGCGTTTCCTATCCAAATAATACCAATAGTAACAGCATTTATTTTCCTACAGAATTTCAAGTAAATTTCTCAATCTTATCACTATAACCAAAATATTAGTTGTGAATTGAACGGCAACCATAATGAACAAATTGAGGTATATCAGCACTAGAGCAGTAGCAACAGCCATAATGATGCAGAATACACATGTAGAACAAATGCTGATGCAGCAACCATCATTACAGTCGAACTACAACCAATAAAATATAACGTTATAAACCTTATTTCATTCCCACCACTCATCATCATAACCCACCATGTTATAAAACGCCATCTCGTTCGCATGATCATGATAGAAACTGCTAGAATTTTATGTAACTTGCGCGAAGTGTGTTAAGTATGATCAACCCAACTAAAATGTACAGTGAAATGACTAGCAGCATTATATATCCTCATTAGTGAAATTATTCCACTATGTATGTTCTTTGTTGAAAGAGGACGATGTAAAATAAAACAGGTGTTGTAAAAGGATTTCCAGAAGTTTGAATATATGAATGAAATTAAGTCCAATTGAGCAAACCAAACATTCGTTAATATAGACTGGGTATATGTATATGGCCGCATTAATTTTATGTGAGAGAAATGTGTTATATGTAAAAATTCTGTGTGATTTTTCCTCGATTGTGTCCAATTTACATGTATGCTCATATAGATATATACAAATAAACCTATATATATATATATATATATTTATGTGTATGTATAATCAAATAAGTAAAAGATAAGCACACACACATATATATATTATACTGTTCTGTGAAGGTAAGACCAACATAATGTACTCAATCTAGTCAGAGATAATTAGTTTAATGAACACGCTATATATATGTGGCGGCGAATAAACTGTCGTCTAAATTACACAAAAAGGAAAAATAACACTTGCCTTTCATTTTAAAAGATATATTTACCAAAATTACATAAAAATCTCTTTAAATACTAAAGAGTAAATTTATTCAATAAAATTGTCATTGGCTTCATCCACGGCCTCCAAATCACTTCTAAATCTCCTGCAACTCTTCCTTGTTTTCGGTGGTGAATGCTGCCATAATCCTTGCCTTTTGTTTATCTTTGGTGTTACAAGATTTGCTGGTCTCTTGCTCAACTGCGTCTCACACAATAATGAAGGGGGTTGCAGTCTGGGGAGTTAGGTGACCAGAGTTAGGAGTGCTCTGGTCGGAGAAATTGTCTGATACCCATGACTGGATACTCCTGTTTGTTTCGGCAACCTCTCTTGACACAGGGCAGTACTTGATGAAGGCCTGTGTTGAGTTTGAGGCCATGTGGGAAGATGAATGGAGGAATAGCGTCCTATAACTACTGATCACCCCAAACACTATGATGTTGAATAAATGTTTAATTTTTATCACTCTCGGCACATGTTTGTATCGGAGCTTCCAGCATAAATGGGAAGCAGTACAGCATGTCGTTTCCAAATTTCTGGGAGAGTTACGGTGCTGTGTTTCTCACAGTGTCCAACTGACACAACTATACTGTGTAGTTGAGAGTCAAGACACAATGCGCATGCGTTAAAATACAAATATAAAATGTCTACAATTTAGCCATCGCGCCCTGTATTTTTGTAAGCTACTAACTGTTCCATGCGATTAAAACAACACAGACAATTTTATTACATGTTTGGTGCTTTCGGGCAATCTTTCTCTCAAAAACCTTACCATGAGTACAAGGAGGACCTATTCTGCCTACACAGACTTGTCAATGTCCTCCGTAGTGATTAAGACCTTGACAGCCAACATTAGCAACAAAATATCTAAAGTTACTTTTACTAAAAGAAAATTTTGATAAGATAGCCCCACTTACAAAAACAATGCCCTAGACAAAAGTGGCTTTAAAAACAAATTAATTTTCATTCCCTTTAGTAATAATAGGAATAATAAATAGGACTTAGGACTATAATGTGGTTCGCTCTCTTCCCTTTTTCCTAAATGTTAAAACGATGTGATTTATGAGATTCCTGTCTCTTTTAGATAAAGATTTCCCCTTAAATTGCAGGTACAGAATAATATTCCATTGGAACTCTAGTAAATAATCATAAACAAACACCACTAAGATCCTACTCCAAATAAAGAAGCTTATGTGAAGTCAACTTCAAAAATCGCTATTTCTAAACGCATAATCTTTCCGGCACAGGAGCAAAATTAAAGTCACTTAATTTGGCTAGACACATGAGTTTTGAAGTCTAACGCCACACCACTTACAATCAAGGGAACATGGTTAAAAAGTCCATACCCATAAAAAGGCTGAACGGATCAAAATAATTCAAGCTATGCGTAGCTGAATGATCACAGTTCCTTTTCCGACCTAAGAACTCCACTGCACCACTGAATTACATTTTTGAAATTTTCAGCAAATGTAAACATATATAGAAATTCTTGTTGCCGGATTCGAAAATACCTTTCCGGGATTGAGCGGCTGTATCAGAAACTCAAGACCCCCTACCCATTCAGCCTTATTATGGGTTTACGGTCAGAGGGGACATAACTGTAGATTTCCCATTTATTGTTTTTTTTTCTTTTTCTTTTGCTTTCGTTTTCCTTTTGCTTTCAATCTTCCACTATGTACGTCGAGCTTCTCATTTTCTCTTATTCTGTTTTAGCGTGTATATGTGATGTGAAGGTAGACTTAAGATTGCACGAAGGCACCAGGCGTGTTATAAAATGTTGTCTGTGTCGTTTTCATTGTCCATAAAAACATATACTGTGTTTATTACACCGTATATATACTGTGTATTGTATGCTTGTTTGTTTGCAAATAGTACGGACAATATATATACACACACACATATATATATATATATATATATATATATATATATAATAATAATAGTAATAGGTTTTAAAGAAAATAGACTATACGTGGTGTAAATATGGGAAAGTAAAACGAAAAAAAGAGAAAGCGCATATTGGATGTAAAAAAGAAAGGCCTTTCTTATGAAACGTAAAAATATATATATACAATTAGATGAACTGAAGTGGAATTAAGAGGTATAAACGTCATTATTATAAATTATTAATGACTTTTATACCTCTTAATTCCACCTCATTTCATCTAATTATATATATATATACACACATACGTTTCATAAGAAAACACTTTATTTTTGTATCCAATGTGCATTTTCTCTTTTTTACTTTTCCCATATATATATATTATATATATATATATATATATGAAATATTATATTAAGGGTGCTTTTAAGGGAGGGCTTCGAAGTTGCATTCCTTCGCTGTCGGTACACTTTATATTTATTACGGTAGTCTTGACTTTAGGTGTCCCCCATAGTATGAGGCATTTACGTATAGTAATACCCTTAATACAATAAATGCATTTAAAGTGAATAATTATAAATGTTTCCCTTATATGCTTTTTCACGCTGACTACTTGATAAATTCTTATATAGATTTTATCCTATATTTATTTATATATATATAGTACACATTGTTGACCAAGGATAATATTATTAAAGGATTTTCGGAGAGACTGATAATATGTTTGCACACAGACAAGCATACAATTGCACAGTACGACAGAAAGAGCATTTATGGATTATACATTGACTACAAAAACACAGCTGGTAGATAATCTGAGCTCTCTCCTTCATGAAAACATCCTGCATGACAACCTTGGAAGCTGCATCACTGAATAACGCAACGGGCCTGCTATGCTGTGTAAAGCAAACATTAATAAAGATTGTAAACTGTCCTGAATATATGTGGTTTTTTTCCTTGTAAACTGAGTGTGTTCGTTTCTTCTCTAGCCACACCTGGGTCATAGTGCCGGTTCCCGGTTTCCTTGACTTATAGCCTCCCTACCTGGACGGAACGGCGTTCCGTCAAAGGTGAGCTGCAAGATGCAGGAGGAAAGAGTGAGAGAATGTTGTGGCGAGAGAGTCAGTAGAAGTTCGCCATTACCTTCTGCTGGATCCACGTGGAGCTTAGGTGTTTCACTCATAAACACACACATCACCCTGTCTGAGGTTCAAACCCACGGTCCCACGACCGCAAGTCCGCTGCTCTAAGCTCAAGGCCATTTGCCTCCACAAACTGAGTTTGAGCGACGAGAAAATATACCAACATACGCATACAAAAGCGGTAAAAGTTTTTAGTGACACTTTTATAGACTATACGCTTTCAGCTTAAATGCTGGCGGGGTAGATAAAATATGAACCTCTCCCCCGACATTGCTGGCCTTGTGCCTAAATTTCAAATCAGTATATGTAATAACTATTATTCACACACACATACGCACACAGAGTAGGAATACATAAATCATGTTTGTATTACTGTTTCTAAGTTTTGACAGGGCGGGGCAGAACCATGCAAATTAACTGGTCTCCGGAAGTGTATACAGACACAGACACACATTTATGCAATTAAAAATATTTATATATTACATGTGTGTGTTTATATTTCACAAACGTTTTGTAACTAATACCAGTTAAAACCAGATGTTGGGCGCTGAATTGTTATATTTTCTGTTTCATATTACTAAATCTTTCGAACTCGCCCAGCGGTTGTTGTTTCTCTACAATATTTGTCTTTGCCCACAAATTACTTCACCACTTTGTATCTATAACATTGTGAATGAGTGAATATTGTCAACTCATTCATATTTACTTCTGCACATCGTGTTTTGTTATATTTCCATGACAACCCTCTGCACCGATGACATTAGCATAATTTTTTTTTCTGATTTTGCTTCTTGTTTTATTACCAAATTACAAACACGTCTGTGCGTGTATGTGCTGTGTTCTTTAATATTTAGTTTTTGTCTAACTATGCTAAATTTATTTTAAAGTTTTGGTGTATAAAATCGACCTCGTGATTCCATTCTTTCCTTTCGGTATACGTCTGTGGTGTCTACAATTGCTTTCAGTATATAGTGAGTTCCCGTAATGTGTCTCAGTTTTAAGAATTGTGCGTCACCGAGCATGTTTTATAATTCAGTATCTTATCAATCTCATCTTTCTTAGTCGAGTTCATAATGTATTTATCACACTTCCTTTTATCGCTAGTCTTCTATTATTATTTGCAATAAGCTCTTTCGGTTTCTTTTGTGTACGTTACGATGTCCTCGATATTTCCATGGTTTTAAATGTGCCTATCATTTCTCTAGATTTGTTATTGACCTGTCTAAGTTTATGGCCCGTTCAGAAGATTGTCTCTGTAAAAGTTGCCTTTTGTTTGTTTTTATATCAATGTATCTAGTTTACATAATAATCATTGGGTTATTTTGTTATTCTACTAAGTTCACTTTATGCTTTGTTTGAATAGGACTTTTCTGAATTTGTTGACTAATCTATTCCAGTGAATACTACCAATGGATATCTCATCTTGGAATTTGCTTTAGTCATAAAAATATATTTCTCGTCTTATTTTTTTCCCTCTGAAATTGAGTGTTTTGCTGCAGATTTGGTAGATTTTATCTACCTAGCTTATGACAGTATTTTCACAATCATCCTTGTACCGACAAGTATAGAGCATCTATAGTGTTATGCTAAAACTTGCATGCAGTGCATGAAATACTGTCTGCTTTGTTATTTCGCAAGATGAGCACATACGAGTTTAAGCAATTCTCATCATTCTAAATTTGTATGAACATGTTTAGGTTTTATCAGTTCAAATAATTTTGAAGAGAAGAAAGAAAAAAAACATGATTTGAATGACTTCTTTCCTGACACTGTATTTGACCTGGAATATCTGTAAAGTGTAGTTATTATTATTGCTCAACCCAAAATAGAAAATTAATGTAAAATTTTAATTAGTTTAAATTCGATTTTTTCATTGGATTCATTTTCCCTTTTTAATTCCAATATACTTAATTCAAACTTGCACAGTTAGTAATTTTTAATTTTTATCTAAACCTATTGAACATAACACAGCCATCTTTAGGAAATTACGCTTGGGGTTTGCTTTTAATAACATTAAAATTTATCAGTGATCCGAATTCACTCCAAGATTTTCTTGAATTGCAAAATTGTCTTTGTTTAATCATTTTAAAAACATTGTTCTTCGTTGCTTTTAACATTTCTGTTTTTACTTGAAGCAACAAAGCGTAAAATATCTGGCGCAGCTAAATACTTTTAGCATATCATTCAATTGGTACTGAAATAATGGAAAAAGTTTAACCATGCGAAAAGTCTATTTACATCTTTCACCTGTGAAATAAGTGACTTATCAGTTCATTGGTTTGATAATTAATGATAAAATGAGTTGTTTAAAAACAAAATTGATATGCTTACCTAACTTTTAATGGATTGATCAATCTACCGGTTGATAATTTGTCTAAAATTTATGCTTCTTGAAGAAAACTCTGTATAAATTACGTTGATGTCATGGCATACTATTTCGTCAACACGAATTCAGAAGTGCTTGCACTCCGTCAGCACACTGAGCATGATGAGAAAACACAAATCATATCACAATATTGCTTGTCGAGAGAGATAATAACCATTTACTGTTGAGAAAGCCATTGTTTATCGTATTGCTGAATACTGAAAATTATGCGATCCATGGAATTTGCGATCAATGGTATTGCGATTCATACACACCCGATTCGTAATAGCTGAAAACATGTAATAACCATCATAATGTTGGTACAGAAACTCTACATCTCGGACGTTAATTTGCAAACCTGCATCATTTAATAGAGAGATTCCTCTGTTCTCAAACATATTGGCATCTTCCTATTTTATTATCTACAAATTGATGCAATAGGGCTCCCTGGTGATCTGTTGTGCTTGAGCACTTGAAATATATATTACTGGACTCCAAAGCAACCATAAAGGGTCGTATAGAAAGAAAAACAATTATAAACTTGGATTTATCTTGATATTTCACAATTTCACACACATGTTCACACACACACATCGGTATATATATATAAATCATCATCATCGTTTAACGTCCGGTTTCCATGCTAGCATGGGTTGGGTTGGAGGATTTGACTGAGAACTGGCAAACCAGATGACTGCGACAGGCTCCAATCTTGATCTGGCAGAATTTCTACAGCTGGATGCCCTTCCGAACGCCAACCATTCCGAGAATGTAGTGGGTGCTTTTAGGTACCACCGGCACGAGGGCTAGTCAGGCGGTACTGGCAACGGCCACGCTTGAAATTGATATATATATATATATATAGTAAATCCCCAAAAGAACAACCACCCATTAAAACAAAACAAAAAACAATACGAGGCCGTGGTACATGTAAAGTATTAGCAGACGCCCAGGGAAGGAAGGAAAGCCGGTTTAATATTTCGAGTAACGCTCTTCTTCAGAAACCGAGGAAAGTTCAATAGAAAGGAAAATGTGGTTACAAAAATATGTGTGTGTGTGTGTGTGTGTGTGTCTACAAGTTTAAGGCGTTTCTTTGCGTAGTTAACGCAACATTTATGAATATACATTTCTATCCTATACTTTACTTAAATTTGACACCCATTATCTAAATTAATTCACGCCTCATAAAATTTTATACACAAATGACCCCACTATATTAATTAGATGTTTATACAAATATGTGACCCTCCCTTGATT
>NC_043002.1:15925771-15968271 GCF_006345805.1 Octopus sinensis
ATCTGAATTTTAACGTACTAACTGTACTTATGTTACTCATATTCGTCAATACCTGTCACCTCATCTGAATTTTCATGCAAATATTTTGACGTTTCAGTGACCTGTTTATGTAATTGAAAGGTGAAACAGCGGTATGAATATTCACATTGGTATTAGCAGTTTATTTGTGTTCGTCGATCTGAACCTGTAACGTTTTGCTAGATATGGGCGCCGTATAGACGATCTATTGCTGTTTATTGTTTATTAATTCCGTTTCTAATTTTTCCCGATTACATACATATATACACCTCGTATTTATTCCATTATCAGAATGCAAATGAAGAATATTAGAAATAACATCCAAAATACTGGGATTGCTTTATTTTCCTAGTATATTGATTACATGAACATATATTCACAGAATTGATGTAAGATCTGGAATTACATGCTTCTATATATTTTCCTCAGAATTCACCTAGGAAGAAATGTAAACAAATAAATAACATCATACTGGGGATTGAAAGAACTGTATGAGAAAGTTGATCCGATGAATCCACCCATACAGTCAATCAAACTTCTCCGGATCATATTTCTACAAAACGAAAGAATATCATTTGTGTTATCGAATATCATTTCAGAGATGTTTGACTTACTTGATTTTTGAGATGAATATCCACACGTGAAGCTTGTTGAAGTATCACAGCACTAAAGGAAATACTTTAATGCATAAAGCTTCAAAGTTGCGAATATATTGCCTGACACTGGAAGTATTTGTTTCCATGTGTTGGCACTCACATTTGTTAGGAAAAGGAATCTTGTATTTCGTGTTTTTAAAATATATTCTCAAGTATCTGTTTAAGATGTTGAAGCATACATATGTATATGTGTATTTCTATATGCGTACTTCTATATATATATATATATAATACCCCCCCATGTATATATATAAAGGTGTATGTATGTATAATGGCCCATCTCTCCTCAGCTGTTCTCTTGTTATTCATGATCTTCATGCATTGTTGGAGGTTATACATTTTCGAGTCGAGCAGGCTGATAGCCGTCGAATTTATGTATTCTAGTTTAACTTTTTTGGTTTCTTCTTTTTATTTTTCTGATATTTTGGGGGGTGGTGATTCTGCACTTAGTTTTCTTCACAGGTCTAGTTGGTGCGTGTTTAGCACATATGTCTCTGATATTGTCTAAAAAAAGATCTTCCAAAATATATTGATATTGAAGGAGGTGTGTGTATGTGTGAAAGAGCAGTCAGCATGTGATAGATCGTCTATAAAAGCGTCTCAGTCGACATCATAGAGATTCATGGTATCATATGGGTGGGCTGCAGAGAGGTCACTAGGGTTACCATTTTGGCTGGTGGAATCTCAGATTACAGAGAACCATGTCATGATCTGAAAGAAGGGATTTTTCACTGTAATATTGTGTATTGTGTTCGTGTGGTTACTATACACAAGGTCCAAAATATTCTGATATCTTGTTGGTGCAAGGACAATTTGTGACAAGAGAAACTCATTCATAAAGTCGAGAAATGACTCAACTCCTTTTTTGTCAGTAGTTGAGGCGGGAATATCAGATTTCAAACTGCTTGTAGACCAATCAACACATGGTAAATTAAAATTACTCGTTATAATTACGTTATTAGAATGGCGTTATGGAATGACGCACTTAATGCTGTTGAGTAATTCATTAAAGCACAGTATGGGTGTTTGAGTTGGCTTATACAGCCCAATCACTATCAGGTGATAGGTTTTGTTATGAACGGTGACCGATTCACACTAGCTATTGGAGAATGTCATATTCCCATCTGCTGAAAATAGCAATTCCACCCTTCCTTCTGTCGGCTCGATCCGCGCGGATGGTTTTGAATTTCCTCCCTTTCACTTCGGCTTCTAAGTGGGAGTTGCCAAGGTGGGTCTTGGTAAGAACGAAGAAAGCAATGTGGTGTGGATGGTTACCAACCCAATACTCAATTAATTGTATCTTCGTTTTCTGTGCATTGATGGAAGGACTGACATCTGCTGTGTGAAGAATGAGGAGGCTAGCCTCATGGCAGGTTTCGACTGTTGCAGGGGGATTTTTCTGATTGTGTGTTAGTGAAAGCAATGTGGGGATTTGGTGCACTGGGGTAATAGTAAAGGATGGTATTGAGGGATTGCTGAAAAATTATTTTGTATCTCTTTTGTCAGGTCCACCATGGCTAAAAATAATTTTCCTGCATAGGTACTAGTTTTTGATAGGTGTGGTTGCACTGTTGGATAGGGTTGTCATTTCTGCTTTTATTTATGTGTGATTTTGCTGATGGTGGTGGTAGTGTTTATGTATCTTCGTGTAAAGACTGCACCTGCATTACTGTGGTAGAAAGTGTTTTTACAGTGGTTTCTGTTTGCTTGGAGCCCCATTTCTGTCAATACATCGGGTCCCTAGAAAAGGAGTGAAGAGACAACCACGCAAAACACAGAATCTCACGTTGGGAATACCGGCAGATTTTGGGATTCTGCGTTTTGCGGGTTGTAGCATTCAATTTACTATTTGGTGGTGTGGATGTTGATGTTATTTTGGAATGAATGCTGGTAGTGTTTGCCTGGATTGTGCGTCAAGAGCCAGTAGATGTGTAAAGTTGCAGTTACTACGTGTGCAGAGCCTGTAACGGCATATTTTGGGGTTTCTTGTTACTGTCTTGAGGACACATTCAGCTTCATAGATTTTTTAAAGTTTTTTTTTTAATTCTACAGTAGTTATTTGCCAACACACTTGCAGATATGTAGCAAAGTTCACAAACACCATGAGGTGGAAATGCGAGACAAAAAAGCAGTGGTTAATTTTTTTAGTTTTTCGGGTGGTAGAAGACGATGGTGGCAGCGCTGATGATGATGCTGAAGTTGATTGCGGAGACAATTGTGGTGGCTGCTGTGAGAGCGGTTAGTGAGAGAGAGAGGTGAAGAGACACTATCGTTCAGTAGATCAGCTTTTGTTCTAGAATTTAGGAGCGTCTCTTCCTCATGCTGTTGTTGCTGTTCATGATTTTCTGGCTGTTGTTGTTGTTGTCGTCGTTTTGTTTGTTGCTGATGTTCATGGTTATTTGGTTGTTGTTGTTATGATTGACTAATATTTAAAGAGAAAATATATCGAAGTTTTACCAAAATGACCCTGAATTAGGTTGAAGGAAACCTGCATGTGTTTTAGATTGCTGGGTTTAAGGATTGGCGATAGGATAAAGTAAGCTGCATATGTTTGTGGTGTCTAAGAATTATGTTTGGGGTAGTCGAGATGATAAGAGTGAGTATGATGAGGCAGAGGATGATAGGGTAAAAAATATTAGGCGAAATGAAAGGAATTTAAGGCGAGTAGTAGATGTGTGACAATCCTAAAATCTTAAGCTGTGGGAGAGGATATTTGGTAGCAATTGCATGTGTCCGTCTTGGCTAAGGTCACTGGCTGTAGAGTTATTTTTAGCAATGGGGTTATGGGTGTGTAGGTAGTTGAGAAAGGAAGAGTTAATTGAATGTTAAATTATTTATGATTGGGAGTAAGAGTTAGGGGGTTTATAGTAGGGGATTTATTGAGTTAATGTTTAAAAGTAAATAAAGGGAAAATTAAATAATTAATATTTATTTCAGATAGTGATGAGGTACGGTAAGGCGGCGAGCTGGCAGAAACGTTAGCACGCCGGATGAAGTGCTTAGCGGTATTTCGTCTGTCGTTACGTTCCGAGTTCAAATTCCGCCGAGGTTGACTTTGCCTTTCATCCTTTCTGGGTCGATAAATTAAGTACCAGTTCCGCACTGGGGTCGATGTAATCGACTTAATACCTATGTCTGTCCTTGTTTGTCCCCTCTATGTTTAGCCCCTTGTGGGCAATAAAGAAATAGGTACGGTAGATAGATGAGGTAAGACATAATAAGTTAGAAATAAGAGTTATAGAGATATGGAAAGGATCATAGTGTTTTGTATTACCGTTGGTGTTAGTATTATTATTTTTGCTATTCCTATTAGTACTTGAAGTATATATATTATTAGTTGTAGTGTTTATAATGTAATTGGTATTGTTAGTATTAGTGTACCTATTACTGCTTGCGCTGGTTCCAGGTGTTCGCCCATTACGCTCAGAGGTTTAACTTGGTTACAGTGTTCGGGTCACGGATGTTAGATATGTTATCGCAATCGGTGTTAGTGTTTAACAGGTAATTTTACACGCTTCTTCTAGCGTGTAAAATTACCTGTTACAGTTAGTTTCTCCTGTGTTTAAATGTACACTATTTTATATTGAGAATATGTTGTCTATTGAATTTTTATACATGTTAGGCCACTGGTAGTGAAATTTCTAAAGATATTCGCTGCCCTATATATTTTACGTATATGTTTCTCTCCTTGTTTTTTCTGTGTCCCTTTCTTTGGAAGAGCATAAGCTCGAAACGTGATAGACTTTTTCTATTCCTGAACGTTTTACTAATACATCTGTTTGTTTTGTACACCACCTGTCTTCATCTTTTGTTTTTTCGTTAAATCTCCCTATATATATATATATATATATAGGTAGATAGATAGATAGATAGATAGATGTGCGTGTAGATACGTATGTGTGTGAGTATATAGATAGATGAGTGTGTGCGTTTGTCTCTCTATATATGCATGTGTGAGTGAGTGTGTGTGTGTAGAGTGGAGTTTGTACAGGCTCATGTGATGAGAGACTGCAATCTAATCCATTTACTGTTTGTAAATTCTTATATTGATATCCCGGCACAAACACACACAACACTCTTGCACTCCATCTCCCACCTCTTTAACTCTCAATCATACTATCCTGATCAGACAACAAAGAACTAATGGAATATAGCGTTTTGTTTGCCACTCACCATTACAAATATTTATGTATATATAACTAAATCGTTATAACTGTTTACATTACTTATACATATGTACACAACTGCTTACACAACTACGTGGTTGACTATCTGCATACATAATTCCTACCTGCATACATGCATACATATCTATACACCAGAGCTGCCAACTGCGTCTCGCATTTAATAAATGCATACTTGCTTAAACAGAGATATGGAACATTGAAAATATATTTTTACATTTTTACCTGCGTATATGAATATTTAAGATATTTGTTTGTCATTTGACTGCGGCTATGCTGGAGCAACACCTTTAGTTAAGCTAATCAACCCCAAGACTTATTCTTTGTTAAGGATAGTACTTATTCTATCGGTCACTTTCTCCGAACCGCTAGGTTAGGGAGACGTAAACACACCAGCATCAGTTGTCAAGCGATGTCGGGGGAACATACAGAGACACACAAACATATACTGGCGTTGGACAAAATAATGGAAGTACCTTAATATTTCAGACAGATTTATATTAATATGGGTAGGAACACCTTTGGTAGTAAGTACAGCTTGAGTTCTACGAGGCATGGACTCGTATAAAGTTTGAATTGTTTCCCAAAAAATTTTTGTCTATTCTTCAGCTAAAACAGTGTCCATTTCTTATAGGGAGGCTGGTGGAGCATATCGACTCCTTATCATTTTTCTAAAATGCAGCATAAATGTTCAATAAAATTGAGATAATATATATATATATATTATATATATATATATATATATATATATTATGTATAGACATGATGTCTATACACACGTATATCATAGCCAAAGCAAATGTCCTTGTAACTATATTGCATATATTGTATATCCCAATATACTGTTCACACAACATTGAGCTAGGTGCACTGAGTCTTCTTATTTCGTTTCTTTTCCTTTCATGCACTGACACTAAGTGTGTTATCTTCACACTAAACATACATCTGTATCTTTTTAGACATACTTAGCCTGCTTGCCTTTGTCGCATATGCTTAGCTATTTGCCAGTGCACTTGCAGATATATAGCAAAGATTCTAAAAGAAGATGAGTGGAAATTGTTACGTACAATACTCACATGGGTATGGCGGATGATGTTGTACACTGGCATAGGTTTCAACGAGCATATATATGGATGTACATAAGCCTATATCAATATATATATATATATCCTACGGGAAATGTCCTAAACGTGTTTGAACGTAACGCGCATGCATTTTGAATACAAACTTCATAAGTTAACTCATCTATAAACACAGGCGGAACTCGAAAAATAGGTTAAATTTCAACTTCACTCACTACTTTTGATCTGATAACAGCCTAACTTGTCACACCTATATTCCTTAGCACACCTGTACAAAATCTAAAAACGCTTAATTCAAACAAGCACCTTGAACTTCTTACGGTAACAAACCTACAGAAAATTTCGAATTGTTCATATAAAACCTGCAAAAACTCAGTAATTATAAATAATATGTCACATTTCTTCTATATGAACTCCTGCAAGATTTTTCATCTGCTATTTATAAACACTGTTCGATTGAATTCCAAACAAAATATATATAGTTCCACAAACCAATCAATATTAATTCAACAGGTCCTATTTCTGCAAGACAATCCGGAAAATTCGTCTTTACCATATTTCCTTCTCCATACCTGACCAGAAATCATAAATTTTCCCTATTTTTCTCCAGTCCTCTTCTTTTAACAAATCTGTTTTTCCATTCTCTCTTCATATTCATTTACACCACATTTACTGTGCTCATACATTGCCCCCCACACATGATGAAGCCCCAGTAAATCCATAAAATAAAGCGTAAAACTAATCTCAGAATGTGGTACGCACCCGTCTCGTTATTCTACTGTCGGTATGATTGGTTCCATATCACATTATGAGCTGCCAACAAAACGCATAAATCTGCGATTAACATGGAACTGCCTCAGAAAAAGTAATAAAGGTTTACGTATTCCATTTCTTTCCACCAATTCCAAATACCTCACCAGGTATATTATAGATATTCCTCAAACATCAGGATCATATAAATATAAGGAGATGTGTCACTCCATCCTGGATGGTATCCGTCTTTTATTTCTGGATCTTTCCAGGATTTGTGCTAAATTTTTATTATATATTATTGGTTTATTCTTCAATATATATATCAATATGTGATAATTTAATTTGATGACTTGCAACTGCATGTTCATGCTTTGTTCAATTATACCTCCATCAGCTCGACCACCATAGTGTTAATAGCCAACAATTATGCAGATCCTGAATATTAACGTCGGAGTTTAGGCACTAGTTCCGGCTTGACCATGGATTGTATGTACCCATTATCTATTTATCTATGTCTTTGGACACTTTGTTACCCTTACTTAAAACATCACGCACGCACACACACACACACACACGCATAGGGTGTGGTGAATTTATTATCGTCCAAATTAAACAACAATAAAAAATAACACTGACATCTCAAATTTACCAAATTTACACTAAAATATCTTGAAATACTAAAGAGTACATTTATTCAATAGAATCGCTATTGGCTTCAACAACAACCCCAGACGACTTCGGAATGCCTTGCAACTCTTCTGGACAGTCGCCTTCGTTATGTTGGTGAATATTGTCATAATCCTTGCTTTCAGTTTATCTTTGGTGTTACAAAGATTTGTATTCGTATGTCCCTCAAATCCACACCACAAATGATAAACAAGGTGGTTGCAGTCTGGTGAGTTAGGTGGATAAATATTAGGGGTAATGTGGTCGCAGAAATTATCTCACAGCAATGATTGGGTTCTCCTGCTTGTGTGGCACGGTGCAGAATCCTGTTGCAAGACATAAGGCCTTCCAGCAGCCACCCTCTTGACGTAAGGCAGCACTACTTCCTCCAGGCACTTAATAGGGGCACCGCTTTGAATCTGAGACCATATGGGATGACGAATGGATCACTTCACAAACACCATGATGGTGACTGCGTGTTTCAATTTTGTCACTCTTTGTATGTGTCCTCAGATTGACACTGAAATCTCTGAAATGTTCATAGTGGAGCTGCCGGCGCGAGTGCCAAACAATAGAATATGTCGTTTCCAAATTTCTGGCAGAGTAGATTGCTTCATGGCGCTGTTCTTCTTTTTCTCCCAGACGGTGCCCGACTGAACGTACTACATGGTGTAGTTGACAAAATCACAAACAATCAATAATATGCATGCGCGAAATTAAAAATATTAAATGGCAACAATGTACCCACTGCACACTGTTTGTGTGTGTATTTATATAACTTTATTATCACTATTTTATTATATCCCCTTCTTCCTATCTCTCCTGCGTAACCGCTCTGTCCGGCATTCGCCATCATATATCGCTAGCCACAACACATTCTTTATTTTCTGTCTTCGTTTCTTTTTGTGTTCCTCTCTGTGCAAGAGCGTAGGCTCGAAATGTTAAAGCCTTTTTTTCAGTTCCTGAGCGTTATACTAACGCATCTATTTGTTGACTACACCACCTGTCTTCGTCTTTTGTTTTTTTTTGTGAATTCTCTGTCTGTCAGTCTCTCTCTCTCTCTCTATATATATATATATATATCTAGGTATATATATATGTATATATATATATATATATATATAAAGAGAGATAGATAGATAGATACATACATACATTCATACATACATACATACATACATACATAGTAGTGCTTTGTTTATAAGTTTTAGTTCATTAAGTCGATCGAAATTCATAAAAAATATGAAAATGTATGATATGCATAATATTTATAATCATACAAGTATTAATATAAAAGTGCATTTTGCTGTTTTCTAGGTTTACTAAACGAAGTGAATATAATAGAAAAGTTAAATGCTGATGCTGTTCCCGTCACTATTGCAACTATCGTAACCATTATTTCTTTACTATGAAAATAATAATATGTTATTAATGTAGAGTATTATTTATAAGTGCTACGTGATTTCCTATAGCTATTTATTAACGTCGGCTTAGCGTCAAATGACTTCTTTATATTGCTAAATGTTTTGAAATAGCTGATTCTCACTGCCATGTATTGTTGATGGCGTTGAAATTCTATCTTCATATTTAATTCACGTCTTTCTCAAACGAAATAGCACTGTTCTCGAGAAACCGTCTGTCCTGTATTGTCTAGGTGTTAAAAAACTTGAAATTACATGGAAAGTAACACATATTGATTTTAAAAGCATGTTTTCCAACGAAACAGGTGGAAGAAAGTATGTTATAATAAAGAAATAAATATTAAGAAGTATCGGAAAATAGAATATAATTATATAAAAAGTAGAATCTGATTTTCTTTCTTCACTATTTTTTGATTGTATCGTTAGCATTATTTTAATTGGGTTGATTTATTATTTATATTTATGGCCTTCTGATTATTTGATTAATGTGTTTGTTTATATTCAGTAAATTTCCTACACATTTTGTTAGCAGTTTTGATGCGTTCATGGTACTAATTCTGTGGCTGTCGCTCTCAATTACATTATTGCGATCACCTTAACCATCTTGATCGTCGTTTCATGATGCTCATAAATTAAAAATTGCAGTCATCACATTTTGTTAATATTTATTTAGTTTCCTTACAGTATTCCTACGCTGAACATTGTTGATGTTGTTATTATTTTTATCATCATTATTTGTACCATTAGTGGTAGTTTTCTAATTCTCATTTTCGTTTTTGCTCAATTTAATTCCATTTTCTCATCAGAATTTTCATTATTAGTTTTAATACAATGAAAAAAAAAGGTAGCTGCGTCATTTTAGATTATCTAAATATAAAATAGTAAAATAAAATATAAGGAAAACCTAATAATAAATAACCATAATGAGGACAAATAATTATGTATTTTATATTTTATATTGAAGTAAAATGAAGAGAAAGAAACCTCACAGAAATTGTTAAAAGCCAAAATATTACTCAAAAATAATCGATGACTTAAATTACATTTATTTTTGTATGGGAAAGTGTGATTTACAAGAAGATTTTTTTTTACTTCTCTTTTGACACATTTGCTTTATATATTTAATAATATAATGCTGATAAAGTCGGTGAGCTGGATAAAATTCCTTGCAGTATTTAGTTACATTCTGAGCTAAAATCTCGCCGGTATCATCTATTATTTTCATCTCTCCTATGCCGATATAATAAGTAACATTGAAGTACTAAACGACTTAATCGACTGTGAGGTTCAGACTTGTGCCAGTGTAAGAAATCAATATCGTATCGTTAACAGCTTTAAACGCTGCCAGAAAGCTATATTTAAGTTGTGTATGCTAGGAGATAGCAATTATTTTTCTTTAAGTCGAAAACGGTTCAGAAAAGCAACTGCATTACATCATTTGATGTTCTATTCAAAAACAGTAACGACAAGTTAGGGGTAGCAGTCAAACTATACCAATGCATATGAAGACCATGTTCTTTTAGGAAATGATAGAAACTTTTATCGATGCATTATTCATTAAATGAATCGTCAAAGTAATGCAACTCGCATAGTGGGAACAAATTACATAAGAGCACAGTAGATACAGCGCATATTTTGGACATAAGAATAACGATAATACAACAGCAAAAGTGTCAACAACAACATCATTCCATGTAGGCTATTCAACAACAACAACAATAATAAAAGTTTCATATTTTAACTGAAGTCCAGCAGTTTCGGAGAGGGAGTAATTCGACTACATCGACCACAATTCTCAACTGGTATTGATTCTATCGACCCCATAAGGATAAAAAGCAAAGTCGACCTCGGCGCTATTTGAACTCAGAACGTAATGACAAACGAAATAGCTATTTCTTTACTACCCACAAGGGGCTAAACACAGAGGGGACAAACAAGGACAGACAAATGGATTAAGTCGATTACATCGAGTCCAGTGCGTAACTGGTACTTAATTTATCGACCCCGAAAGGATGAAAGGCAAAGTCGACCTCAGTGGAATTTGAACTCAGAACATAACGGCAGACGAAATACCTATTTCTTTACTACCCACAAGGGGCTAAACACAGAGGGGACAAACAAGCGGCGGACGAAATACCCCTAAGTATTTCACCCGGCCGCCTTAATAATAATAATAATGATAATAATAGTAACAACAGTAACATGCACTGTTTAGATTGGTGTTGTGAGAGGACTGGGTGGGCAAATTTGATCTAAATTTATAAATTACCTGTGCAGCATCTATATTCCTCTCTGTGCCTATTAAACCCTATGTCTCTGCCGTAAGGCTTTACTTCCACATACGCCAGTTTAATTTGATTCGTCCGCAGTCGAAAGACACCAATTGTTATGTCCTGTTAATTGCATTTGTATCTGTGTAACATCTCTCTGTTTTTTTCCTGTCCTTGTTTTCGTATACATTCACTGCTTTCTTCCAAAGAGTCTAGTACACTTAGTTTTTCCTTGGGGCTGGCCAGATTGGAGCAATCTCGAGTATAACCAGCAGAAATTTCAAAGATAATCTGAAACTCGACTGAGGATAGAAAACTACGAGTGACCCGTCCTTGTTTTCTTTGTGTCGCCTGTCTGGATGTTTTGCGTTCTTGTCCCATATTTATCATACGTATATATATATATATATATATTAAGGCTATGAATCTGCATTTGAGGCAAATTGCTCTGATGTGTATATTTGTTCTGCAGCCAATCGCATTTCAAATATATCGCAATGCTTTCCTACGTACCATGGCTCTAGATACATATCCTGCTACTGATATAAAGAGTTCCGTATGAGAAAATATACTCGCAATTTGAACAGAACCTGTAAGTTCAGTCTTTCAATTTTTCTCTGATTACAGTTATTTTATCTATACGGCCTGGATTTATTTGCACAGTTCATAGAGTTGTGTTGAAGGATAAATATCGCCTTGGACATCTTTATTGCAAAAGTGTAAGCTTCGGTAATGCGAATATCTTTTCTATCACGTATATTTAAATTGAAACCTGCTTGCATTGCATGATAGCAAATCACATGAGAAATCAGCAATATTGACATTGTTTGTAGAAGACGCAGTTTATTCCTAGATATTGAAGGCGATTTGTTTTTATAACTCTTATTTTCCCTGAAATAACTCCCTGTTAAGAATTTACACTGCTGCTAGATTTATAATTTTCTCTCAGGTTGTCCATACGCTTTTTCGCTTTTCGTTAATTTTTTTTTCCATATTTCTCTATTTCTTTAACCTGCCAGGTAAACAGAAGCTATATTGAAAAACAGTGTTATCTTCAGCAATAAAATATGTCCTACCACATAATATCTATTTACATACATATGTTGTCAAAGAACTGTTGTTGGCACTAAAGCCATTACAGGCGCAGAGCAGTGATAAGTGAAGGAACCGCGGTTCTACTGTCTGGTAACAAGCTACACTCTTAGTTCAATAAATCACTTTATCGTTCTTGTTAACAAGCCACTCAACTCTGTTTGAAGATAGCTAAAACCAAAAGCATTCCCTTGTACCTTCCCAGTCATTTATGTCTGTTAATGAACATTGCCTAATGCAACACGCATTAACATTGTATGGTTTTAAGTAAGTAAATTTGGCCGTCATTTGTCGCAATTCAACCGACATGTTGAGTACGTACTTCGTACTCCAACCGTTTGTATTATCGCTGAATCCTTGTTAGATAAACAGGGAATACTATATAGCTAAATAAGAATAAAAAGAGAATCGGAAGATGGGAGATAATAAGAGTTCCACATATGACCACGTGTGAAAATCACAGACATATAGCAATATGAAAATATGAACAGAGTGTATTGCTAAATGTGTTGTGTTATAGCTGATTTTAGTCCAGCACAAAATTATCTGCCTCTCTGAGATGAACTGTACTTAGAATAATTAAGTAAAGGCTTCAACGGTATTTATATGAGCATTGTATATATGTGTATGCATGGTTGGTATTATATACACACACACATATATATATATATATATATATATATATATATATATATATATATATATATATATATGTATATATATGTATATATACATGATATACATATGATATACATATGGCGTTTCAAATTTTATTTCTCACACTCTGAGACATGCATATAATACACAGACAAAATATATGTATGTACGCACACATGCACTGTAATATTAGTGAACACATACTTATATTATATATTTGTTCATGCTATTCTATGTCCTATATATGTGAATATGTACGTGTGTGTGTATGTATTAGTATAGATAAGCATGAATGTGTCTGTATTTCATGTTTGATGTGCACAAACGGATAAATCACGAACATTTTGTACGCTATTTTTCTATATATAACCAAGCTGCACCAGTATCCTCAACTACACAACAGCGACATCAGTTTATCCATTGTTGATCTAAGCATTTTCCTGATTTCAAATATCAGGTCAGTGGGACTAACTAAGTTCGTGTGTTATGTAAGATCTATTTCTGCTATTTTACTTTTCAGAAGCTCTTCTGTCGCGTGTCTGTATATAGAATGGTTTCTTTGTTGTTGCTGATGTATCTTCTGCAGTTTTGTAGTTTGTATCAGTCTAGTCATTACCACCAACGGTGGAGAAAGTGCTCAGATCATAAAATGCAGAAAGTTCTAATGGAAAACATTTCTTTTTATATCGCAAATATATTTTCTCCTTTTCTATTGACTAGTTGAAATATTAAGAAATATACGAAATATTCTCAGTTGCAAGAAATAATTGAATCTCCAGTGAAGTTCACGTTTGATTCTGCTGGGACGGGAATAAAGTCATATGACCTTCCCGTATTTCTTCCGCATTGCGTTTATGCGGGCCTGATTCCGGCACAATAGTTGCTAGGGCTTTGTTCATACGTCATTACAATATAGCTATTTCATCAAAAGTTACTGGCACATAAATATCATCACTGTTCGTGTTCATGCTTGGTTTTCTATATCCTACAAATTTCCCGACACTTTCTATCTTAAATCTACGTTATGAGGTGAGGTTGTAGTTTTTATTGATATAACAGTCGTAAGAATTTGTGATGCAAGGTGTCTGCAAAAGCCGCTGTGACTCTAGAAATAGAGGTGTACAAAGCATACTGCAGTCAATTCATGCTAAATTTGCTCTTCGGTAAAACCGTCCCCGAAACCAAATAAAAAATTTCATCTCAGATCATGATGCACAGTAATAGTGAGGCAACATTCGTCGGTGTACACCACTTGTTAGGTATCCGTATTATTTTAAGCCTGGTGAGGAAATCGTTCATCAATATAACAGATAAAAGGGGAGCAAAATATAAGCTCGTATGAGTTCAAATGAAAGCAAGAAGTACGCATCCTGTAAACATTTACACATCGAACTAGTAGAAAAGTATTGATTAGCAAGCTCGAATTCGGTCACTAGCCATGCCGTTTCCCCATTCTCTCCGTTATATAATTAATACAGGGACATGTATAAATCAGATTAAGCTCTGACAATCAGTTGACTATCAGTTCCACTCAAACATTTCCATTACAAACATTACGTCTCTGATCACTAATGTTTCTTAAACTGTAAAAATCCCAACCCCTATTCCAAACTTCCAGAATTTCAACAGTCTAGAAGATTTTAGTGCACAAGTGTTAAATACATTTGTCAACTATGGAACGTTAAAAGCGTCATTACCATCGTTCTTGTAATGGTGATGGTTTCTATGCCTTCATTCAAACCAAGCTGATGTTGGAGTGTACCGCGTTTAGTAATTTCACCGGTCACTGATACCTCTTCCCCCTCTCAACTACTTCTGAATATTGTGAATGTACATACATACATGCATACATACATACATACATACATACATACATACATACATACATACACACACACACTAGAAAATCTCACGTTTTCGCAGAGAGTTGGGACGGCGGTTTTTCTAATGCTTGCCCTTTATTACCTAATTATTGACAATGAAGATATACATGATGGAAAATATATGAAACCCAATCAAATGAGCATAGAATAAAAAGATACATCCAAATCATACACCGTGCCACGTGGATTCTCACTAAGAATTTTAATATCACAACGTGGTGACTTACAAAAAATATTCAATAAAAATGTAATTCTCTTAAGCTAGTTCTTGAATCTTCATCCTTGAAAGTAGTGAGCTCACACACGCATGCGTACATAATGAAAGAGAGAATCTTGTTTGTTTATCTGTGGCCGAACGAACCAATGATCATACATACATACATACATACATACATACACAGACACACACACATATATATAGTTGGAATTTACAGGAAAAAGAAAAGACGTAGACAGGTGTATATAGTAACAAACACATGTATTAATATAACCCTCGGGAAAGTGAGAAAGTCTTTTACCTTTCCAGCTTAGGCTCTTCAACAGAAAGGAACACGATATATACATACATACATACATATATATATATATATATATATATATATATATATATATTATATATATATATATATATATAGATAGATAGATATATGCATATACATGCATATATTCATTAATACTCTTTTACTTGTTTCAGTCATTTGGCTGGGGCCATGCTGGAGCACCGCCTTTCATCGAGCAACTCGACCCCGGGACTTATTCTTTTGTAAGCCCAGTACTTATTATATCGGTCTCTTTTGCCGAACCGCTAAGTAACGGGGACATAAACACACCAGCATCGGTTGTCAAGCAATGCTAGGGGGACACACACAAATACACACACGCATACATATATATATACGACGGGCTTCTTTCAGTTTCCGTCTACCAAATCCACTCACAAGGCTTTGGTCGGCCCGAGGCTATAGTAGAAGACACTTGCCCAAGGTGCCACGCAGTGGGACTGAACCCAGAACCATGTGGTTGGTAAACAAGCTACTTACCACACAGCCACTCCTGCGCTTCATTAAATTTGTTTTAAGATTTCTTGCCAAATAGAGAAGCAGTCTGTTTCTAGCCCAGGTCTACGGCTCCTTCATTGGATGTATACTATCCATTTACATCTTCGATATTTTTACATTTCGGCTTTGATTTATCTATAATCATATTGCTAACATTTTATGCTTAACGCGATTGGAACCTAAAATTTTTGCCTTTTGATATTTCATTATAATTATAGAATAAAATAATGAAAAGCTTATTATAAAGATAAAAAGGATACTACACTTCATTGTTGTTCATTTTACTTTGCAAACGTACCCAGAAAACGTAGCAAAATTATTCAAGTATACATTAAGAAGAAAGCGATCAAGTTCATAAAACTGCGAATCTCAAAAATAATAGTTTTATTTTCAGCACAAGGTAAGCGATTTTCAGGGAAGAAGCTTAACTAATTCTGTCGAATCCAGTGATTCGAAGAATTGTTATTTAGTTGAGCCCACGCAATAAAAACAAATTTAACCTTGCAGAATTTGAACTCTGAATTTAAAATATCTGAGAAATGCTTGGAAGAAGTTTTCCATCCTAATATCTCAAATAATTGTTTCAAACTGATGCACTAGAACAGCGGTATTCAGGAGACGGGATACGTAGATGGTATGGGGCAAATTATTTTACAGCCAGCTTATTTTATCAGTATCGGCCATACAGTTGAAACATATATATCAGTCATAATGTGACAGGTGTCAAGTCATTTCAAACATAAACACACACACACACACACACACACACACACATATATATATATATAATATATATATATATATATCACAATCAAGGAACGGCCATAATAGGCCATTCACCCACTAGAAATAACAGCCAAAAAGCTTCAACCGCAAAATAACATTAATTCCGTAAATCAGGAGAAAATTAAAAAACATTTACCCTGAAATTCCTTAGACGATGCACCGTTTCTTCTACTGTTTAATGGTAAATTAACCTGATTAAATTAAATCAAGCCAATCTACCATAGGCCCTTAGATTCATCAGTAAGGAATAGCCAAATCGGAACAGATATTTTTCACGAGGCATTCTCGTCCATGCCTCGCCAATATCTGACCTAAAATTTTCAAATCGTCGCACTCGCGCCAAATTTATCGGCAGCAAATAAATATAAGCCGCCGATTCCATTACGGAACCAACCAGAAAATTCATAATTAATCAATTAATTATATATATATATAATATATATATATATATATATAATATATGATGTATAACATTGTCATATATAAATCCGCTGTCATTTTATATAGATAATTATTTCGATGAAAGATTGCACCTAAGTTGAAAATGAAAATGAATGTGAATGTGTAGAAAAAACAAGATACGATTTTTATTACATGCTTGACTGACAAGTATTGCGTGTTGTCAGTTAACGTAGCGTTAATATAATATACTTAATTTACTCAAGATGAAGGCACATGGCTCAATGGCCAGAGAGTCGAGCTTACGACCGTGAGGTTGTGAGTTCGAATCACGGACGGAGCTGCGTTTTATATTTCACGTTGCTCCAGTTCAATCAGCGGTAAAAATGAGTTGCGACGTCACAGGTGACAAGCTGAATCTGCTGTTGCCTTTCCTTTGGATAACACTGCTGGCGTGGAGAAGGGAGGCCGGTATGCATGGGCGACTGCTGGACTTCCATATAAAAAAAAACAACCTTGCCCGGTCTGGTGATTGGCGGGGGGGGGTAACTTTCTTGCTGCAATTCCATGTTTAGCCATGACCGAAGGGGGTCTCAATACACAAGATATATATACTATAAATTAATCACATGTCAAAATATATTGCACTAGGAACTTCAGTTTTGGCGACCCGTCCAAACAACTTAAAGTATATTATTACATTTATCCCAAAATTCATTTTCTGTTAATTATATATGTTTTAACAAGTGCTAATAAGGGGTATAGCTGGCATAATCGTTAGCCTTGCGGGAAAAATAATTAGCTACATTTCGTCCGTGTTTGAAGTCGATTCACTTCGCCTTTCATCTATTGAATAAGTAACAGTTACGCACCGAGGATGATGAAATCGAACAATCCTTCCCCGAATTTTGGGCCTATTGCCGAAAACTTGTTTTAGATAAACTATGCAGGTATAATGTAATATGCAGGTATGATATAAAATATGCAGGTATAATGTGGTAGGTTATTATTGGTCTTTCATTGGTTAATATCATTTTAAATATTTTTGGATCAATTCTCTGACAAACTATTTCCCTCCAAAGTTTGTAAGAACATCATATAGACAATGTTCTGCTCATGAGCCATTTTTTTAAAAGGATCTTGAAACGAATAACGGCATTAATTCTATTATGTGTTTTACAGGCATACGTATATATATATATATATATATGTAAAATATTATTAGAGACAAAACCACTATTTTGCAAAACAAACAAGGAAAGACTTAATCAATACATAAAATTTTAATAAATAGTCAAAAAACCGCCACTACAATTGTTTCTTGTCTTGATCGACAATCTTCAGGTGGACTTCCAATAAGTCAGTTTTAATTGGAAGTCCACCTGAAGATTGTCGATCAAGACAAGAAACAATTGTAGTGGCGGTTTTTTTTACTATTTATTAAAATTTTATGTATTGATTAAGTCTTTCCTTGTTTGTTTTGCAAAATAGTGGTTTTGTCTCTAATAATATTTTATAATATTTTACTATAAAATTGGATTTAATCCTAAATCTGATTTTTTCCCTGTAAATTTGGATTTATTCCCTAATATTTATTATTTATATATATATATATATATATATATATATGTAAATGCCACCGTATACACACTTATACTGTAGAAATCTACATATAGTAACATACACTGAATGTAACATATATATATGGTATATTTTTATAACCGACACATTCATATATATATATATATATATATATATATATATACAGTATTAATATGCTGGGTATAATTTCAACGAATAAAGCCATATTTGTATATGAATGGTCTTTGTGATAGGTAATAAAAAATGAGTTTAACTTGAAACGTGATGAGAGAGAGAGAGAGAGACAGACAGACAGACAGAGAAATATATAAGTTGATTGGGAGTGAGGGAAAAATAGATTTATAGTCTTGTTTTGCTAATGAAATACTACGTCTAAAGCGTTGAAGAAAATCAATAAAAACTGCAAATATATATCACAAAGAAAAAGATAAAACAACGATGCTTATTGACCGAAATACTGATTGAGGGTAAATTTAATACACTGCTTCCTCTATGTAGCGATCTTTGAAAACCCAGTAAAACAAACAAGTGATAAAACACATCATACTAACTACAACAACAACAACACATACAATGGTAACAAAGATATTTAATGTTAGTGTTTTGAGAGGGACGGAGTTATGAGAGACTGAATCAAAAGTGATAAACTGAATGACAGATATTTAATGAATTTGGCACAGATTCAAAAGAAATATGTTCGGGAGATGATTTGTGTATATAAGTATGAAGGGAGGTATGTAGTTAGGTATGTCTGCATGCATGCATACTCATATGTGTGTGATTTCATATACATACATACATACGTACATACATACATACATACATACATACATACATACATACACACACACACATATATATATATATATATATATATATATATATATATATATATATATATAGGTGAAGGTGTGGCCGTGTGGAAAGAAGATTGCTTCTCAACTACATGATTCCAGGTTCAGCCCTACTGCGCGGCACCTTGGGCAAGTGACTTCTACTATAATAGCCTCGGGTAGACCGAAGCCTTGTTTGTGGATTTGGTACATGGAAACTGAAAGAAGCCTGTCCTATATATATGTGCTGGTGTTGGACAAAATAATGGAAACTCTAAAAATTTTCAAATACATTAATTTTAATATGGCGTAGGACAGACTTTGGCAGTAATTACAGCATAAATTCTGCAAAGTTTGAACTGTTTCCAAAGCAATTTTTGACCATTCTTCAATTAAAACTGTCTCCAGTTCTGGTAATCATGATGGTGGAGGATATCGACTCCTTGTTTTTCTAAAATGCACTATAAATGTTCAACAATATTGAGATATGGGGACTGTGGTTGCCTGTAAAGATGTTCAACTTCACTAGAATACTTCTCGTGCTAATTAGATTTGTGAATAGGTGCCTCATCATCCTGAAAGATTGCGTTTCCCCCCAGAGGCAGTTCCGCAAACATAGGATGAATGTAATCAAATGCAATGCTTAAATAATGGAAACGCCTAGCATCATAATTTTGAAATATCTATAAACCGTCAAAAGCTTGTTTACTTTCATGTTTTTTTTTTTTACTTATCGTTAGTGTTGCTTGATATCTATTGCAAAAAATTACTAAAGTGGTGGTTTTCCGTAAAATCGGTTTTTTTTGCAACTTCCGTCGAACAGTTTTTTGCGGAAACTCTGTTCTCGAGGTGGTCATTAAGCTCTGTAGTGATTTTGGGAGCTGTACATTTGTGATCCTTTCTAACATTACGTTCCAGACAGTACTTCTTGATATACCAATCATTTCGGCTGTTTTTGTTACACTAGCGCCTGCTATACGAGCACCGACAATTTGACCCCTTTGAAAGACCGATAGATCTGTCATTTTCATGAATTTTAATTACCTTTTTCTGCCGATTTCTGAAATGAAACAGTAATTTTTTGCAACATATATCAAGCAACACTAATGATAAGTAAAAAAAACATGAAAGTAAACACGCTTTTGACGGTTTTATAGATATTTCAAAATTATGATGCTAGGCGTTTCCATTATTTTGGCCTAACCCCAGCATATATGTGTGTGTGTGTGCGTGTGTGTGTGTGTGTCTGTGTGTGTGTGTGTGTGTGTATTGTTCTTCCACCATCGCTTGACAACTGATGTTTGTTTACGTCCTCGTAAGCTAGCGGTTCGGCATAAGAAACAGATATAATAAGTACTAGGCTTACAAAAATAATTTCTGGGGTCGATATGTTCGACAAGAAGACGGTGTTCCAGCATGGCAGCTGTCAAATTACCGACTCAATTAAAAGAGTAATATACACATACAGACACCCCGTATACATTACAACCCGATATACAAGCGTATATATATATATATATATATATATATATATATATATATAACATTGTATAAAAGGGCTTAGTAAAATAGATTACTTTGCCACATACTGAACTCATTAGAAATAGCAGCCAAAAAGAAGATTTTTTAGCCATTTCTAATACTATCTGAGTAAACACTATCTGAGAGAAATTTTCTTTAAGTATTAGAAATGGCTAAAAAATCTTTTTTTGGCTGCTATTTCTAATGAGTTCAGTATGTGGCAAAGTAATTTATTTTACTAAGCCCTTTTATACAATGTAATATTTTGAATTCGCCTTAAATGGTCCCTTTACATACTGAATACTTGGTGAAATTGATTAATAACTAATTAATTTTACCCTCAATTGTTGAAATTATAATTCATTTCTCTCTGTTTAATGCCTCGGTTTTCACCGATAAAATATGGTGTTTACTAGTCTGACCCACGTGGGTGGAAGGGGGAGAGCAGGAATTCTTCGCTTGCATATTTTGAATTTGTTGGCACTGTTAGTTTGAACGGCTCTTCTGAGGTGAAAAGTCGCCAAAAGGGTATGCTCCTACTTTCAGTGTTTCCAAATCCGAATTAAGAAATTTGGGGCTGACGAAAGAAATGTCGAATTGTATTTGGCTGGTCTAGAAACGTACTGTTACGGTTTAGCTGGTGCATTTCCTGGTGACCCACATTGGAATTATGGTTCCGGCATGTCTAGTAGAAAAGTGACAGTCTTTTGTTTAATGGAGGACTAATGGGTTTTGGAATGACCTGTGACCTTGTGCGGGTAAATTAGGGGTCGCTCTGGGCACCCCTTGAAGAAGTGAAGAGGAGGACAGATTAAGGGAATCTAAGAGCAGATGGAGAGGGTATTGACAGTAGGAGAGAAGGACAGGCAGAAAGTTTGGTAGAGCTGTCATGCGAGAGATAGAGTATAAGACTAAGGGACAGATAGAGAGGCTAAGGGACAGTAGGCGATATAGATAGAGTAAGGAATCAGATAGCAAATAGAAAGACTATAGGTGGTAGAACAGAGGGAGATGAGGGAGTGGAAGTCAGGACAAGGAAGTGAGGTTCTGGGCAGTCGTTGAGCGGTCGTCAAGAAGGGCAGTTCGCAGTTGGTCGTCAGGAAGGATGGATCTGGCAGTCGTTGAGCGGTCGTCGAAGAACACAGACGGACTCTGGATGTCAGAGCGAGTGGATGGAACCTTGGATTTAAGGAGCAAGCGTTGGAATTCCTGGGAGCGAGCTGGGATGCGAGGAGGCCTAGGGGCAAGCGATTGGAATATGCACAGAGGGGAATTAGCAGAGTATTCAGAGGATTTGGCAGTATTCAGAGATGAGTGCAGAATGGGACACTGGCGATTCAGTTAGGAATTAAGGTATGTGTTTGTGCATTGATATGTGTCACGGTGTATACGGACCGACAGAAAAGAACAGTCAAGGACTCTGTCGATGTGGTCGATAAAGGACATTGTGAATTGAGTAAAGGACTTGTTGAATTGTAACGTGAATTGTTGTGATACGAACATTGTATAATGTATCGAAGTGTTCTGATTGGACTGTGACGTATCGTGAACATTATTTGATCTGGGCTTGTTGTGTCGTTACTGAACACTGTTATATTGTTACATGCATGTTGTTAAATGCTTTGATCTGTGGTATACCGTATGATGTATTGATTTGTTGTTTGCCTTAAATGTATTTGATGTGTAGCAATTGATTGTCGTATTAACTGTTGTTTGAATATAAGCCAGTGTTGCCAGTTGTTGACTTGCCTCTTTGGGTTGAATCTCGGGTTGTGCCTCTGTATCTCTGTGCTGTTGAGGTTGTGGCAGTATCTATCTGTATCTCCTCTCTCCGCCTCTTTGGGTTCCGTGGCGGAACTTGTGTGAGCCGTTCGGGACGGGCGACGACGGGTGATTCCGCCGTAACAGTACGTTCTCAAATAATCTTTGCACTTGTGATTTTTTAATGTTTTTACCCCCATACCTTCGTGGGTTATTTTGAGTAAACACTATCTGAGAGAAATTTTCTTTAAGTATTAGAAATGGCTAAAAAATCTTTTTTTTTGCTGCTATTTCTAATGAGTTCAGTATGTGGCAAAGTAATTTATTTTACTAAGCCCTTTTATACAATGTAATATTTTGAATTCGCCTTAAATGGTCCCTTTACATACTGAATACTTGGCGAAATTGATTAATAACTAATTAATTTTACCCTCAATTGTTGAAATTATACATATATATATATATATATATATATACATACATACATACAAGCATACATAGCCATATAATGCAACTATGCATGCGTCTTTGTATATGTATTTGCATACTCTCTTTTTACTCTTTTACTTGTTTCAGTCATTTGACTGTGGCCATGCTGGAGCACCGCCTTTATTCGAGCAAATCGACCCCAGGACTTATTCTTTGTAAGCCTAGTACTTATTCTATCGTCTGTTTTGCCGAACCGCTAGGTTACGGGGACGTAAACACAGACACCCCCCCCCCACACACATACACACACATAGATATATATATATGTATGTATGTGTATGTATATATATATATATATATATATATTATATATATATATATATATATATATATATATATATATATATATATATATATATATATATATATATACGACGAGCTTCTTTCTGTTTCCGTCAACCAAATCCATTCACAAGGCACTTGGCTAAGCTGCCACGCAGTGGGACTGAACACGGAACCATGTGGGTCATAGCAAGATACTTACCACACAGCCACTCCTACGCATATCAACTTTTGTCTATATATATATTGTGTATGTTTGCGCGTGGATGTGTGCATTTGGAAATTCGTTGTTTGATTATTTTCCTCACAGAAGGGAGAGCGAAATTTTGCCATGTGTCAATTCTCTTTCACTCTTGTTATTATAAGAAACTAAACAAAGTTGTGGAAACACGGTATTATCTTATTTTTAATTCCATTTCGTCATTTCAAATATCTCACCGCTGTTATTCATAGATACAATATACTACAACGACTATATTTGAATATCCTCAGACCTATGGCACAATTTTTAAAAGAAATTATATTATAGGAGTGGCTGTGTGGTAAGTAGCTTGCTACCCAACCACATGGTTCCAGGTTCAGTCCCACTGTGTGGCACTTTGAGCAAGTGTCTTCTACTATAGCCTCGGGTCGACCAAAGCCTTTTAAGTGAATTTGGTACACGGAAACTGAAAGAAGCCTGTCGTATATATGTATATATATATATATATGTATGTGTGTGTGTGTTTGTCTGTCTGTGTTTGTCTCCCTAGCATTGCTTGACAACCGATGCTGGTGTGTTTACGTCCCCGTCACTTAGCGGTTCGGCAAAAGAGACCGATAGTATAAGTACTAGGCTTATAAAGATAAAGTCCCGGGGTCGATTTGCTCGACTAAAGGCGGTGCTCCAGCATGGCCGCAGTCAAATGACTGAAACAAGTAAAAAAAAAAGAGTATATAATTAGCACTTTAAAATGAGCAATATTGTGAAAAATATGGAAGGTGGGAAAAGACAGAATAATTTCACAAAATATTTGAGAAACGGAAAATCGTTTCAGTTCCTAATATAACAATTATATAAAAATTTGTATGTTTAATCGATATGTATTTACATCTTCTTGTTTCATATATTTTCAGATTTTTACATCAACCAGTCACCACAGCTAAACCAAAGGTGGCCTCAACATTCAAGTGTGCCTCAAAATCACATCGGTGTAGCTCGTGCTTCCGGTTTCGTAGGAAAACGTGGACATATGCTTTCCGATGATGACGATGAAGATACTGACAAATACTTCAAAAAACTTCATCTCTCCGAACGGAGGTCTACATGGCAACATACAAAAACTCGTAATCCTCTATCTGTCTCACGTATTGCGGAGTATTGCAATTCCCCCATGTTACCAGTCGGTGGCTCAGAAGGTATTTTATTTTATATCGAATAATATTTCTGTTGTGTCTGGGGAGAGTCATTCTCTTTTAGTGCCTTATTATTTAAAAGAATAATATTTCGAAATTCTTGAAATTATATATTGCAATTTCAGCAGTTTAGCCTTTTGAAATTTTTTTTTCCTATTTGTTCATTAGTAATAAAATATAAAATTGCACAACTAAAATGCATTCATTACGCCCTGCATAATAAATTATGCCTCTTCAGATTTTAATTTTAAATCTATTCAAATTCAAATTCCAGAAACTTGCAAAAATAGAGCCAAATATATATCAGATGTACTTTCTTCTCAGATTTATTCTCTGTGGTCTTTACATTAGACAGGAATTTGATATTTTCGGTGATAAAACAAATAGCATAATTTGTGTGAATAGATACTTTCATTTTTCCCGTATGAGACAGTTGTGCACTTCAGTAACAGTCCTCACTTTGTTGGTAAAATATATACATATACGCATTTACTAGAAAAAGATCCTCCGACGGTTCAACTCTGTTACAAGTACCTATTCATTCATTACTCATAGCTAAAAAGGTGGAATGCAGTACTATGTTTATTGTTGTTAACAATTGGGCCCTTAATCATATTTTATTGAGTAGATCCGATAAATAAAAAGCATTCGGAACATTACTTTGAAGTATGTTTGCAGATCAGTGATTACACAAACCATTTTAACACTGTTTATTGAAGGTGCTGTCTGTGAGTTTTCATTGTTATTTCATGATTGGTTGTTGACTAATTGATAGTAAAATCTAAATGTCGAGTTTACTATCCAGATTTGACGATGAAATATTGCCAAACATCAGCAGTTAAACAAGTTTTGTTTTATGGTTTTATACTCTTGAGTGTACCACATTTGTGAGTAGCACAATATTCAAATGTTTCCATAATTAAATATATTACGTAGATGGTAAAATTCAGCATAACGACAATTTCTAGTGCGACTTCGGTTCCTTAGTGAAAGCATTTCTTTACGTAATGTTTGCTAATGGAGCTCCACGAACAATGCAAGTGACAGCATGGTGACTTGCTTTCTTTCTGTATAATGCCGTGAGCTTTGCAAACGTCTCGTCCACAATGTAGTTTAAATGGACGGTATATATAAATTCTTATTACTTATGTTTAAGTAACACATTCTCGCTGGAAATAAAGAATTGATGTTATTTGGTCAAAACTGTACTAAGATTTGCTTTTTTTGCTTTATTAAATTATGTGTCTGAAAAAGGGGCATTAGTTACAGTAATACATACAACAAAATAGAAGACGTGCAGGGGTTGCTATAGGTCAAGCATAGACCAATGTTTAAGAAGCATTTTTTCTAAATCATGTTGGCTAAGTTTCAGCTCCACTATACAGCATCTTAGGCAAGAGTTTCCTGATATAGTTCCGGGTTTAACTTAGTTTTGTGAGAAGACTTAATAGGTGGAAACTAACAAAAGCCTATCGTGTGAGTGTGTGTGTTTTGACATAGATTGTTGGTTATAAACTGTCATCACCGTCACACAAGAGATATTGTTCGTTTTCAGTATTTGAAAACATGTATGGGCATAGGAAATACTTGCAGCTGAGATTAGCGATACGATAATCTTGCAGCAGTAGAAAAACCACCTTAACAAATACCTTTTTGCCCCTGCAAGCATAGAAAAGTGAACGTTAAATGATGGTGCGGAGAAGTGGAAGACATGTTTCGACATGTCTCTCTCCGTTGGAGAAGTTGTGATTACATTTGGACACATTCCCATGATAGAAAAGGGTAAATGAGTAGAATATCATAACGTACGTCAGTGTTCTTTTAAATCAAATGCTAATTGTAGCTAAATTCTTTGAATTCTCTTCCATTTGGCCATTTCAATTTACGGTATGGTAATTTAATTTTCTTTCTTTGTTGTGTTTTATATAACTTTCAGGAAGTTATAAAAGCTGGCGACATATAAGAACGAAGTTATCGATATTACTTAATAGTAGATTTTATTGGTAAAATAGTGGATTGCTGTGAATGGCAAACGGTAATATTAGTTAGGATCAGATTCAAGTTACTCAGCTTTATGGTTTAAAAGCAAATCCTATAAAATATCAAAAGTAGATTTTGACTATCAAGATCTCAGAGTCGGTAAATTTAGAATTCTTGCCCATTTAATGGACTTTGTCGTCCAAACTAAATTAGTGACTAAATTAGTGGTCGGTGATTAGTGTCAACGCTAGAAATGTATATATGGAGAGAGAAATCAATAAGAATGGTATGCGGCAGAAAGAAGAGAGGGCAGCTTTTAAAGCTTTGTTCTTTTCATTATGTAGTACCGTCCTTCCACATTCTGTGATCAAATAACGATCCAATCTATTTTGTTTCTCATCAGTTCTTAAGCAAGTAATATAATTCCAAGGGTTTCATTATAGAAGTATTCAACGATGGTGATTCTCTATCTACGCAAAATCATCTTTATAAACTAATATTTATAAATGCTTATGAAAACGCATTCCTCATATTTGGCAAGCTTATTATTATAATGTGTTTCCTGTCCATTCGTTTTATTATATAACAAATGTTCATCTTACATTTCTTTATCTTTGTGGAAGCTGTCATTGCGACAGAATTCCATTTGAGTACTCAAACCCATTATCACTTTCGAGCCCCATTTAGTTAGAAATGCTGGCGGAAATTAATTCCAAAACTGCATTTATATTCAAAACTATGTATGATATAATATTCGTAACTTTTCAGTAAATTCTTTCCATTACTTATCTAAAGGAATCTTTTGGGGCGTTAAATATGTATTCCATATGTAAGCGAGTTAATGAGAAACGCTTCGTATATATTCTAATGGGTAAACGATGTGTTCTCTGACGAGTAAAGGAAAAGGAGAAAGAGAAAGGGGAGATGGTTGTAGAAAATTTTAATTAGTTTTGTTCGATTTTCTTAAAAAAGCTTTATGTGCTTTTAATGCATGAAATACGTATTCAAGTATAATAGATAAGTATAATAAAATAATGTGTTTCTGTGTAAGAATTGTGTTCTCGTTGTTTCCCTCAAGTTAGAAGTAGAGCGTAGAGCAGTTTACTTACTTTCTATATTTTCATGAACGTAAGAATAATAGAGGGTGTATAAAATGCCATTATGTAAATTGCTAAATGATTGTCATTTGCTTTCCTTTCTTGCTCTTACAGTTATACAAATAAATTTACGAATTTGCTGTAAACCTAGAACTTGACAACTCGAACAGCCAGATACAATATAGCCAAGTTGCCATTGAATTGAGCACTACGGCTTTGACAGAATAAAGATAAATTGGAAACACATTATGCATTTATCTCAGGCAGCGAGCTGGTAGAATCGTTTGTACGCCGGGCGAAATGCTTTGTGAGTTCAAATTCCGTTGAGATCGACTTTACTGGAGCATTTCGTCTGTCGTTACGTTCTGAGTTCAAATTCCGCCGAGGTCGACTTTGCCTTTCATCCTTTCGGGGTCGATTAAATAAGCATGAGTTACGCACTGGGGTCGATATAATCGACTTAATCCGTTTGTCTGTCCTTGTTTCTCCTCTCTGTGTTTAGCCCCTTGTGGGTAGTAAAGAAATAGGCATTTCGTCTGACGCTACGTTCTGAGTCCAAATTCCGCCGAGGTCGACTTTGCCTTTCATCCTTTCGGGGTCGATTAAATAAGTATCAGTTACGCACTGGGGTCGATATAATCGAGTTAATCCGTTTGCCTGTCCTTGTTTGTCCTCTCTGCGTTTAGCCCCTTGTGGGTAGTAAAGACATTGGTATTTCCCCCGTCGCTAAATTTTGAATTAATATTCCGCTGAGGTCAAATTTCGTTATCATACTTCAGGAGCGGTGAAATAAGTACCACTCACGCAGCACTGGTGTCGATGTAATCGAATATTCCCTCCGCTAAATTTAAGGCCTGGTGCCTAGTAGAAAGGATATAAAACAATTATCTCCAAACGTATGGCAGCCACAGCTAGACAGTCTCTCAGTCTTTTCTTCTCTCTCTCACTATTGACACAACGCTAAAACACACCAATCAGGTTGCGCATATTGCTTCTTAGCCTATTAGGGTTAATCTCGAAGAAAACAAAAAATATTGAAATGAACTTGGCTGATTGGTTAGAGCGTCAGATCAAGTGCTATGTAATATTCGATTTGACACTAGGCATTCTCAGTTCAAATCTCGTCAAAGTCAATTTTTTTTAGGCGCATGAGTGGCTATGTGGTAAGTAGCTTGCTTACCAACCACATGGTTCCGGGTTCAGTCCCACTGCGTGGCACCTTGGGCGAGTGTCTTCTACTATAGCCTCGGGCCGACCAAAGCCTTGTGAGTGGATTTGGTAGACGGAAACTGAAAGAAGCCCGTCGTATATATGTATGTGTGTGTGTTTTTGTGTCTGTGTTTGTCCCTCTAGCATTGCTCGAAAACCGATGCTGGTGTGTTTACGTCCCCGTCACTTAGCGGTTCGGCAAAAAGAAACCGATAGAATAAGTACTGGGCTTACAAAGGATAAGTCCCGGGCTTACAAAGAATAAGTCCCGGGGTCGAGTTGCTCGATCAAAGGCGGTGCTCCAGCATGGCCGCAGTCAAAATGACTGAAACGGGTAGAAGAGTAAAAGAGTAATACATTTAGAATTGCAGATTAACATTATTACAAATAATTCGTATACGACAAGGTGAGCTCGTGCAGATTGTTCTGTTCCAAATTCGGGGGCATGATCTTGTCCAAACTCGACCAAATATTTCAGACATTTTCATTTTTCAGTCACAGTAATTTTCGAGATTGTGAAGTCAAGTGGCTTAGTAATAAGGGTGTTGTTGTCGTGATCGTAGGTGTGCGGTCTTCATTCCTGAACCGGGCGGTGGTGTTCTTGAGGAAAACTCTTCATATTGAAGTTTTCGAATCCATTCAGCCTAAAAAAGTGAGTAATCCTTCGACAGACAGCTGTCCTGTCCAGATGGAGAATATAAGCAGCACAGAATATGGGAAACCGATTGCATGTGCCTAAGAGTAGAAAAAGACCTTAGGTTTAATTTAGAATTTTTATGTGATTTCTCGTGATCATTACACAACATCCGTGACCGGTGAGGCTGATGCTGAGCCCCTCTGCACGAAAATCATATTTTGATGAAAATATATCAGTTGAAGGAAAGACTCCGAAGGAAGAATTCGACTAGTTCATTTGTACGGAGAATGCCTTGTATGAGATAGTGAGGGAAAAGGATAGGAGTGATTTAGGTGACAAAGCTATTTAGGTCACTGTCTGTGTCATCTACTGCACAAGGAACTGGTTTCATTTTAAATTATTGTTTCCTATGAAACATTATTTATCGTATCCTGCTGACATTTCATTCTCTTCATCAGAACCATTTACAAATCTGAATTAATCATAAGTTCATTGGACATTAGAGAATATATATGGATATTATTATTTTTACATCTTTTGTCGTCTTATCCTAACATTCTAAATGTCATATCTGCTAAAATCGATAATTTGTTGATGACACGTGCATGTTATCATTCATTCTCACTGAAGCAAATAACAAAAAAGGTTACATCATGCTGTTTATATATTTCATTTTCTAGAACTAGACATGTAAACTGAGATGTCACTGTGTTGTATAATGAACGTATCATAAACGAGTTCACGTTCGATTATTGTTATAACAATTACGTAACAGGTTATATGAAGATAATTGTTTTAATTCGTGTGTGATGATACATTAAGAAAATTTCACATTCAGATTGAATTTGCCCTGACTTTTCATGTATCGATGGGCGAAATGCGCAGCCGTAATTCGTCTGCCGCTACATTCAGAGTTCAAATTCCGCCGAGGTCCACTTTGCTTTTCATCATTTCGGGGGTCGATTAAATAAGTACCAGTAAATATAATCGACTTAATCCGTTTGTCTGTCTTTAATTGTCCCCTCTATGTTTAGCCCCCTGTGGGCAATAAAGAAATAGATATTAATCGCTGTTTTTTTTTGTTGTTTTTTTAGGTGATGTTCCTCTGAAGTACAACTTGGAACAAGTTTATGTACTGATCAGACATGGTGATCGTACACCAATGCATTCGTTTCGGAACCATCCTAATCCAACGTTAGGATGTCATATGGATCAACAACTTTTTTCATCTTTCAGCCCATATTTAGAAGGATATTTGCCAACAATGATGGCATTCCAGGGTAAACAACATCCTGCCAGTGGATTTAAGAATTGGGCCCTTCATCCTAATCATCGAATTTGTGATGGATCTCAGTTAACCGGGCTCGGTGTTCTTCAGCATCTCCAGATAGGAGAATTTCTCAAAGATACATATGTACATCGATGGAGGTTATTCGGAAATAATTTCAATGCTCGAAAAGTCTATATTCGTAGCACCGAATACTCCAGAACTTACCAAAGTGCCATAGCTTTCCTCTATGGATTTCTACCGCATTTCAATCTCACAGAACTTCTCATTGAACGCTCATCCAATCTATTGATGTGCTCTCAACGTTATTTTGGTTCTTCTTGCCACTGTCCAGTAATCCATGCTCTAAAACAGTCAACCGATCGTCTAGCATCGTTTCTTATACAAAACAATTCACAGTATTACTATTTGGCACAGAAAATAGCCGCTGTATATAATTTAAAAGTCCCTCAACTTCCATGGGCCAGTGCAATGATGGACGTTTTTATGTTTTACGCCTGCCACAATATCAGTCTCCCTTGTAATGGCAAGGGTCAGTGCATAGATTGGATGGTATTGGACAATTTATGGGAACATCTCGATCAAAACGGGAATCGTCAGGTGACTTCGGACAGCACCAATCTAAAACGACACCGCCTTGCCACATACCCGTTTCTGTACGAGATCGTGCAATCAATGAAATCGTACATGCACGGAAACCCAACGACTAAACTCTTCCTTTACTCAGGTCACGACGTCACAGTAACACCTGTGCTAACTGCACTGGGTGCTCACAGTGGCAAATGGCCACCTTATGCTTCCAGAATAATATTCGAGATGTACAGTTTACGGCGAAACCGACAAAAGAAATATTACATTAGGCTATTATACAACGGACGTGATATAACAAATTTGACACCGTTTTGTAGTTCTGCTACAAGCGAGACCTTATGCTCATTCGAAAAATTTTCAAATTTTGTAAATAAAGACAGTTTAAGAAGAATTGGCATTAGTGACTATAAAGACGCTTGTAGTCAAGGACTCCAACCATCAGAAAATAAATAAACTACATAAAATTTTGTTTTTCAAATGGATGAAAGAGGTATTTCATGAATAAATAAACAGTCATATAAATTTCGAGGGAAAAGAAAACATAAATGTAAATAATGTCTGAATGTATGTATGTATGTTAGTTGCTAAATGCATACATACACACACACACACACTCACGTACACACACACAAGCTTATATAAATGTATATATATATATATACACACATATATATGCATAGAGACACACACATCTATGTATATGAACAATAAGAATATATATATATAGCTGTGTGTGATATGCATTTTATATATATATATATATATATATATATATATATACTTCATACTATATTATCTATAGACACTCACTCACACACAGAAAAACATTTCCTAGTGTCATATAATTTACATTTACACGAAAGCAAACCATATTTATATCGAGATGTATAAATTAGTATGTAAATTACACATATGTTAACATCTACACTTGTATATGCAGAAATATATATATACAGTATATATGTTGCACGCATATACATTTATATAAGTACAACAATGTGTATGTATATATAAAATATCCGAATACATTTATGTATGTGTACATATATATATATGTATATGTATTTTAGGTGTGTATGTATGTAAGAGCGTAAACGGCAAAGTGTATCATAACTGAGAATATATACATATATATGCGTATTTATATATAATATATGTATAAGTGTATATGCATATATATACGTAAATGTGTATATATATATATATATGATTATGTATGAATGTATAAGTATATATATGTGTGTATGTATATATCCATGTGCAGGAATACATATATATATATATATATGTATATACAGACATGTATATACGTATATATGCACACACATGTATACATATATATATATAATATATATATATATATATATATATATATTACGTGCACTCTCAAAATACCTGCATAGATTTTTATATCCTGAATGAAAACGATCTCATTAACTCGTTGGTGGATCATGGTGAAAAAAGATGGTCTCTGATATTTTTTTCTGTTTTATGGGTTGTTATTTTTGAAGACAAAGAAAGAAAATAAATTACAGAAAAAAAAACACGAAATGATATTGAATTAAAGGAAACAGCGCAGTTTCCATTTTTCTATTAAAATATTTGGTTTTGCTAAGTTTTTCATTTTCCTTTCTGGAAAGAAATGCATGAAAATAACATTTTAAGAATGTGATTCACAATACATCTATGTACATATAAGCATTTTTATCTTTTTTCGATTTTCTTATACATTAGAAATATATTTATTCCCGTCTTTCCAAATTTAAGTAGCTTCAAATTGAAGTAATTCTCTCTTTCGGTGATATTTGCTGAACGTTTTAAATATCCTTTCTTTCGCATATACATTCAGACACACAGACTGTAACTTGCATATTGCCTGGAAGTCGTCTTAATATATAGATAATATATAGACATTAGCAGTTCTTCCATACGGAAAATGCATAGATGTCTCTCACGCATATTGAAATGCTCTATCTAATTCATTGTGTTACTGATAGATGTGACACATTAAGAGCATATTTCAGAATTTTCATAATGCAAACCTGATATGCCGCTTTTGTACGTATCATAGAATTATATACAATCAAGTGATTGCGATACATTCATTTCTGAAAAACATTTGTAAAACGTATTAACATGTCCTTTTTTTCTACGCAAGAAAATAAGCTCATTTTTTGACATGTAGAAGCAGGAGTGTCTATTCTCAGCAGCTGATTTGGGATCATCACTTGATGCAGCAATACAGTTATCAGTCTTGATCGTCATTTTATTTGCTATTTCTTAACAATCTTTCGCAACTTTCATAATTTTAAACACTGACATGTTAATTTCTCAAAAGCTTTCTTTTACTATCAGAGAATGCGTATAAAGACTTCATCGGGTCTTCCAATAAAATTCAACATTAGAGAAGCTGGACTGATAAATTTGCAGATTAATAAATTTGCGATTTAGTGATAGCTACGGCCATCATATATGTCATAGAAACAGAAGTCTTATAAATAGAGATAACATCGTTTTTTTATTACATGAGTTTAAAGAATAATTGCATATTAATCATAATAATCGTAGTTAAGATTGCATCCAAATATTACGGTTAAATACGAAGAGGTGCTGACAATGTCCTGATTTTAATGGTATAGCGAAAGGGTAGAGATGTTACAATTACAGGAGAAGTAGAACAAATATTTAGGACAAGATAAACGAAAACACATGATGACATACCATATAACTTTCTCTTTTCTTGCAGATTTAACACATGATGTCAGCTCTTACAGCGGATTTTGGTAAAACAATAGAGCAGAGGTTCCTGTAATCCCTTTTTTTTGCAAGGGATAGGAGCGGCGGAAATGCATGGTGAAATGATGTATGGCTGCCCGAGGCTTAAAAGATGGCCGCCCGTATCTTACTGTACGGTAAAATGCCGGTGCTTCGGTTGGTCATATGGAGGTCACAGATGAACCCCGGGCATGACGGTCAACTATCCACAGAGAAAAGAGCCGGCGCTGAGCATGTCATGATTCTCAAGTCATAGCTGAGACTCTGAGTATTTCCTACAAGATTTCTATCCACATTATCCACAACCTTTTAGATATACGTAAGCTTGGCTTGGCACAAAATGGGTGCTGAAAAGTTTGAACGCAGATATAAAGCGCATCCCAGTGACAAGAAAAGCGATTTTGGACCGGTTTGCCGCGGGAGAGTCTTGTCTAGTTACCATGGGTGAAACGTGACTTTATGATCACTAAATCAAGCAGAAATTACTGCAGTGATACCACAATGGTTCACTGCGACTCGAGATATTTCGGACTCAGAAGTCAGCTGGAAAGATTCTGGCTTCAGTTTTCTGGGACAAAAACAGTGTACTCTTCATAAAACACCTGCCAATGTTGCACGATCAATGCAGAATACTACTTCTCTCTGTTGGATGAACTACGAGAAACTTCGAAGAAGAAACCTTTAGAAGCTGAGCCGTATTGTCCCGTTTTGCGGGACAGTGCACCAGCACACAAAGCTCATGAAACTCTACGGAAAATACACGTCTTTGGTTTCGAATTGGTAGACCACCCACCTTACTCTCCTGACGTGGCCCCCTCCGATTATCACCTCTTTCCACAACTGGATAAACCTCTCAAGGGAGTAAAATACAACTCTGGTTCGGACGTGATCGCTGCTACAAAGAGGCCTGGCTGGAAGCCCAACATTCCAAGATGTTTTTACAAGGCATAGAAAAATTGAAGACCTGCTTCAATGAATATGTAGATTTTAAAAGTGAATATTTTGAATTAAATCATAATTAATTGATCCTTCAATATTTCCTTTTCAGCCAAAGCCAGTGACTTTTCTACACACGCTGGTAAATATAATATTATATTTTAAGAAATATAGCGTAAGTACTACTGGTTGTCCGTTTATAAGTTGAAGTTTGTATCGCAGTAGACGATACAAAAGTGTAATGAATCACTTTTCATAATACTCATTTGATTTGTGCTACATTTTACGGTAATGGCTGCAAAAGTCATCCACAATTATGTGGATTAATCAGTTACATAGGTGATTCGAAAATACATTCAATATTTATTTATTTGCTTTTTACTCTTCTATACTTATTTGTATATAACTATTTCAGTTGTTAGTTATATATTCATTACAATGAGCTCAAATATACTCGAGGTCTAGGAGCATTCTATTCTATCTTTTTATAAAGATCAGTAAAAAGATATAATTATCTCCCTTGGTAAATATAGGAGATATCGGAAAACATTTCTGTTAAGTTTATTTCTGGCTACAGTTTGCCACTCCCAAGACATACATATTGCAGTTGTTTATTTACGTGGTACCAACAAATTTCTTATTGGAAGTCGTATAGTTATATTTCCAAACGTGTCAACATTGGTATGCAGGAGCTTGGTTTCAAACTTTGGCACAAGGCCAGTATGTTTGGATAAGAGGTTAAGTCTGTTCTTTCAACTCCAGTGCGCAATCGGTACTTATTTTATAGAGTGCGGAAACGATGAAAGCCAAAGTTGACTACAACAGACTAGTTGTAATAATACCAATACTTCAGGAACCGAACAATCTCATAAGAGAAAAAGCTTACTTCATTAACTAGATTAACTGGAAGATTTATCAGACCATCCATCTCTAATTGTATTGTGTCGTAAAGAATTTGAACAATTTAATTTTAAGAAATTTTGATCGGAGCTAAGCACAAATTTCCTCAGTTTATTATCATATTGGGAAAATAGTAGGTTGCGACGGAAGCCATCTGGCAACACCATCGCTGACCCACTGTCCCACAATCACTGTAATTTCTTGGCATATCCTCCGGAGTTTTCTGCTCTGCCATTTTCCATTCCTCGTAGACACGCATTTGGAATTGTCTGGTGCATTAATATTACAGCGTTGAAGTGATATTGGTAAATCTAATATTCTGCTCGTCTTCTAGGAAAGAATGAGCTGGCAGTACGTAAAATAAACAACGGCACTACCTATATCTTGATCGACAGGAGCCAACAAGAAACTGAATGGGAATGTCCACCAAATGAAGCAAGGAAGATTAATCCACTTTGTTCTCATATTTTAAAGAGGGCAGCGGAATAGAATGCGTTTAGATCTGCAGTATATTTGGGTTCATTGTCATGAATATTTGATATTCATATAACAGCGTATATGTATATAAATTAATGGCTTCCGTATGATTAATCGGAAATAAGTCATATCTTAAATTCTTGACTGTATTTATGCATCGACTTGTCTAAGGCGACTGCATTGCAGCTGCTATAAATGCAATCTATACCAATACCAGAATATTTGGGATAGATTTGATACCTTAGCTAAATTTGAAATGAATTTAATGGCAAAGAGCATTTTAATCGTACAGTAATATTACGTCAAAGATTTTTTCTTTGGTTGTTTGAAATACTTCAGGAAGACTTTTCACACTATTACATCGTATAGACATTATACACAAGCAATCCAAGTGTAAATTAAGTGTGTCGGTTGATGATAATCGCCTTGCAATTAATGGCTGCACTGTTGTTGACTGAGTGTACTGCGTACTATATTACAATGGCGGTGACAAACGACACGTGATGCTTCGACAGGGATAGCTTCAAGTCTTAACTTCCATTTCGTTGTGGTACATGTAGAACTACCGATTTTACAAATGGATACAACACCTTCAGCTGGAACTTTGAATTCACTTTCCAGCAATTAATTTACTGAAGTAAACACACTAATCATTTTGAGGTGTTTTATGAAAGAGTATCTTTTCTACTCAGTAAGGCGGCGAGCTGGCAGAAATGTTAGCGCGCCCGGCGAAATGCTAAGCGGTATTTCGTCTGCCGTTACATTCTGAGTTCAAATTCTACCGAGGTCGACTTTGCCTTTCATCCTTTTGGGGTCGATAAATTAAGTACCAGTTACGCACTGGGGTCGATATAATCGAATTAATCAGTTTGCCCGTCATTGTTTGTCTTCTCTGTGTTTAGCACCTTGTGGTAGTAAAGAAATAGGTATCCTTTCCACTCAGAAATATTCAAAATGTCTTATCACTACTGATGCATTGTCTGACAGAATTGGATAGAACTCTTACGGTTGTTTTACAACTTTAATGCTGAAATTGTAACTAGAAATCGTAGGAAGACAAAGTAGTGTTGATTCACTGAATTGAAGAATATTAAGATAATGTGAGCAGCCAATGTCTTGGATAGGAAGGAACAGTAGAAAACTATCCTCTCTTTGTCAATTTTAATTCGGTGACCAAATTTTGGATGTATCTGGAAACTGGCATTTAGCCTGGCATACCTCTGTTGAAAGGTTTCTTAATGTCTATCTTTTATCCGTTCAACGAATGGCTACTGGAGATCTGCTTGTCTTTCGTCCAGAGTTTCAGCTATTCATCTGCAGCCTGTTTAGTAGTTCATTTTGATGTCGTGTCACACGTCTACTGGAAGCTGAATTATTGGTGGCAATATATTTGTTTCCTTACAGCTGATGTTCATTTGTTTATACACCTACAAGATAATTTACAATTACAGCAGATTTTGCCATAAATGGACAACATCTTTCCCTGACAGTAGTGATGTGTCACTTTTAGCAAATCACTTCTTAATGAGAAGAGTATATTCACTCCTAACCATGATTTCTAACAGACATACTCGAAATTTGATAACCTACTTCATTTCCTGGGATAAAAGTTTTTGCAATACTTTTAATAAAACAAGACAGAAATAAACGGAAACAAGAAGTAAAAGAGACCATTGAGAGAATTAGAGAAGTACAGGTAAATAGGAAAATAATAGACAGAAAGTTGTGAAAGTGGAACGCGAATATGAAATGGGAAAATGCAAGAATACAATCAAGTGCAGAGGAGGGGAAGTAAAAGTATTTGACAGCAGCCCAGGAGTGAGGAAGAAGAATAACAAAAAGATGCACAAAGAAAGTGAGAGAGAGCCAAACAGACAAGGAGATATCTTGAGAAAGTGTGTGACAGAAAATATGAGAGAATGGGTGAAACAAATATTAAAACTTGAGGGTTGGTGTAGAATATTAAAACATTGAGATGCTTCACCCACGTGGTGCCGATGGAGAAGGCAATTGTCACATAAAATGAAAGTTTGGGAGGAGAAATGAACACGCCACCACGCAAACATTATTATCTATGTGTGTGTATTTATCTGAGTGTATATGTGTTGGTTCTATTTTTAAAAAGAATGCTTGGGTTTAAAGAAAACTGTTTAGTTGGAATGCGTAAGGTGACTGATAAATACATGTGATCTTGTGTCCGCTACTGAAGTTTCTCTAGTGCAATGTCACTGAGGATGAATATAATTGTGGAAGTGTCTCTGTATACGAACCACAAGAGAATAATTTTCATGCTCGATTTACTAGAATCAACAACTTAATGTCACGCAATGGGAACTCTATTGTTTAAATTACTCAAACGTACTATTTAGTACGTTCGAGTAATTTAAACAATAGAGTAACTTTACTGGATGTGAATAGTTAGAATGCTTTTCATCATAAACTGAAACAAATCAATTCCATTCACTATAAACTTAGGAAAGTGTGCATATACAATTGACTTGTTAGTAATTCCATCCACCTTTCACAAGGTGAGGATATAGCTAAGAAAAAGGCTTGGTATTAACGGCTGCCATGGATTTGGAAAGTAGGGTTGATCTGAAGAGAAAAATCAGAAACTGTAACAACACAGTTGAAATGCCAGTCAGTTTGCAATACCGAATATCATTGACCTTTAAGAATATATTTGGGATGAAAACTCAGATAGCTCACAAATAGGGCACGTGGACGAAATTACGTTGTTCTCATCTGTAAAGAATTCTTGGTTCAATATTTTTTTGCCGAGTCTGTGTAAGAATCATTCTGTAAAAATCCAATCACATTTTAATCCATTACAGATCCATTTAAAATTTAACAGCTTTTCACCTATTTTTTTTCTCTTCTAGAGTGGTGTCGTCACAGCTATATATTCTCTAAATATTCCCTTGCGCAAACGTGATCAGTATTCTCTTGTTAAACTTCATCAATAAATTATTGAGCTTCTTTCCGCAATAATCGTCTAAGCTTCAATACAGAGTACCCAATCGTGTGTTCGATATCATCATTATCAACATCATCGTCGTCATACTCGTTATTATTGTTATCCTCGACATCGTCGTTATAATCAACTGTATTATTAATTTTATTATTATTGTTATTATTATTATTATCATTTTATTTATTTATTACAGAATAAGAGTACGATACGATGAACAATCACTATGTAGGGGTAAATAATATTCCGAGAGAATATGTCTTTTTCAGGTTAAAAATAAAAAATGTGCAGAAATGCAGAGATTTAAAATATTCTACGTTCCGTTACGAAAACAACACCGTCATCAACTTCCGTTTATTTATACATTATAACAAAGGAAGAACGAAAAAATACGAAAAGGGAATGGAAGAAAGAGAACACAGTGAAAACGTTCTGTGTAAATATGATAGAATCCTTTTGTGATGTTGTTTGTTCATAAAGGCCTTATCGATAGTCTTTCACAAATATATTTATTCTCAGGCATTTTGAGGACTAAAAATACAGTGGCATCAGAACATTTTCTGAGAATGTTTACTTTCAGATGTTCTTTAAATTTAGGGTCGTTTCATGTAAAATGATCGACCGAAATGTTGTTATCGTGTCTTACGTCCTAGCCATGGTCGTTCACTCTTTTATCTACATTTATTCTGTTGCACAACTAAGATAAACAAAATGTTCGATTTGGTGAACCGTGTTGCGTACATTAAATGACAAGAGGTGCAATCCATTTCTGTCATAATTTATGGGGGAACCTCACTTGACTAATATTGTTGCAAGATGAATTGCGCTTTTTCCAGGGTAGAGCTTCCAGAAGCTTTAAATGAGTTTTTATTGGAATCAATATATGGGAGGAAGCAGGTGTGCAAAACAACACTGTAACTATTCGACTTAAATTCTTGTGTCGAAAACGTCGACACAAACTTTTCAAAAGTTGGGCGTGAATATTATGTTGAATTTAAAGCTTTTGCGAAGCAGTCACTGAAACGCGAGAAGTTGACTAAACTATCCTGTGAGCCGTGAACCTTCCCATAAAAGAAACAAAACCGTCATCATTTAATCAAAACTGGTATACTAGTTCATGACTGTGTAGTGTTTTTGATGTTACGAGTAAGTATATCTAAACTTTTGTCATTAAGTCGAGCGATATCAAATGCCATGGTGATATCCATGGCTCATTTTGCCTGGTGGGAAAATTTTGTTCAAACTTTATTGCGTGGACAAATTCTTACCACTCTTCTGTATACTGTATGTCATTGTACCTACTAAGGAAATCATTACTAGCATACGTTGAAATGCTGAAGTATATCAATCAAAGTAGCTATATGTTAGCGTTCTTAAAGCCACACACCAGCCCTGAAGTAGTATATATAATTCAGAAGCATACTTGTACATAAGAATGCACCGTTATATGATAATTTGAGTGCCGAATACTAGGGGCTAGATTTGATGCAACGTATATTCTATGATTCTGGAGTCAGATACGAGAGTGATCACGAATACGCTTTCGCTTGGACCCAATGGGACCTCCTTGTTGATGTTTAAGACAATAACATATCTATTCATTTATAATACGTTTCTGTTTTGGATATTGAAGAAGAACTCACCCTTTTTAGGTGATCTGTGCTCACAATACTCGTGAATGTAACCTGGACACACGGTGTAAGTGTACTTCCAGAAACTCAATCAAAGGCACCTCACCGGAGAAATGAATTTTAAATAGCATGAGTTATTGTTTAAAGAAATAAAAAAAAAATATATATATATATTCGATGTATGCCAAACATAATTTCATGGTTGCTTGCATAACAGTTAGAATCCAAATAATAACATATATATTCATAATTTCTGGCAGAGTTGCACTTCAGAATATCTGATCCCTTGTTGTTTATCAAATGAGTGTACTTACTCTATTTACCCGATAAACGTTCATCTTATACACGAGTCACCGGCGTAAAGGGACTATGAGAGAAAATAGTGATTCGTTTATCTCTGTTATCCGTGAACATCATGATTCAAAACCCGTTGTCTCGGACAGAAATTATGTTACTGCGTCACTTTTGATTTTGTGAAACGTAAATGGCAGCCTTGTTGGCACGCGAATTCATAATGTAAATGCACACAGCAAGAAATAAAATTTCAATACACTACTGTTTCTAGTAATTAGTAGTCTTCGTTAAATAGCACCCTTTAAATTATCTCGTCTTCTTTTAATTTAAGGAAGCGTGTTGTAAAATCACAAGTTTGTTATAGCGGTATTAAAAGTCATTGTAAATGTGAATATTTTAACTGTCTCAAGTAACACAAATTCCACAGTTACTGACAACGTTGAGAGTTTGAATAAATGCTGATAACATTTGACAGGAAAATTTGAAAAAAGAAGAAGACAATCAATAAACAAACATTTGGTTGGCATGTGAAATCAACGTTAATTAATTGAAATATTGGTTTGTTATAAAAAACAGCAATAATAAAAACTGCACTTCAACAGCAAATAGTACTTGTAGTTAATATTATTGCAGCTGCTACCACGGAAGAAAATATTTTCACGAATTTTCATGGTAAAAAAAAGGAAAGAAAAATATTGCTCTGAGTGAAACAAATCGATTAATCAAATTAGTGAACTATTTAAGTATGACAGCCATTAACACAGTGAGCGGCTAAATTATTTTTTGTAATGATGCAGAGGCACAAACACGCCACAAATTTATAGGGATGGTGAATATGAACGTTTTTTGAAATTGATAACAAAATGATGGCTTTTTTCTCTCCAGGCTTTCGAATTTACAAAGGAT
>NC_043002.1:15975771-15990771 GCF_006345805.1 Octopus sinensis
GGATATCGTCTGGCGATTTTTAACGATGTGTGTTTTAGTTATTTCCTTAACAGAAATAGGTATACTTTGTATTATAACTGGCCGAATATAACATTATCAATGAGCTTATAGAATAAAGTGCTCAGGTGCAATTCAATGCTTCGGAAAATTGGAATTTATTCCACAGATATTTCGAATATTAACCTAAACTAGAAGTAGAATAATAAATGTGGCATTTTGCCTGACATGGCTGACATAATTACAATTGCATTGAATCTTAGGGGACTTGAAGTGCTTACTTTCTATAGAACATCTATCAGAGGGTGGTTTATACGCTTCAAACTTCTGATGTGTGAATATTCGAAAATCTGGACAACGTGACACATTTTAGTTCTGTGTGGGGTGGTCAATATAGATTTACATATTATATACTTATGCATAAATACAGACACATGTCACGAAGTATTCTCCGGTTCTCTTACGATCACCGAAGTTAAGCAACGTCGAGCCTAGTTAGAACTTAGATGGGTAAACGCTTGGGAAACCTAGGTGCTGTGAGCATCTCACACCTTAGGCGTAGGAGTACCTGTGTGTTAAGATGCTTGTTTCCCAACCACTTGGTTCCGGTCTCAGTGCGTGGTATCTTGGGCAAATGTCTTCTACTTCATCCTCGGCCATCCAAATCTTTGTGAGTGGATTTGGTTGACGGAAACTGAAAGAAGCCTGCCGTATATATATATATATATATATATATATATATATATATATATATATATATATATATATATATATATATATATATATATTGTATATGCTTGTATGTGTGTGTCTGTGTTTGCCCCTCCCCCGCCATCGCTTGAAAATCAATGTTGGTGTGCTTATGTCCAGTAACTTAGCGTTTCGGCGAAAGAAAGCGATAGAATAAGTACTAGGCTTACAAAGAATAAGACCTGGGATCGATTTTTTTCGACTAGCACCCTTTAAGACGGTGTTCCACCATGGACGGAGTGAAATGAGAGCAACAATTAAAAGAATAAAGGTATATAAATATGTATGTATATATGTATGTATGTAGATAAGTACCTATATGTGCATGTGTATGTGGTGCACGGGTGTGTGTGTGTTCGAGTATTCGTGTGTGTGTGTATGTGTGTGTGCGGCTGTGTATGATCCATAATTTGCACATATGGGAGGGAGAATCCAGTTAGTGACATATCTATTTACTCCTAATATATTCTGCTGTATTTGAACATGAATATGCTGATCGATTTTGAATGTGATCAACATACTGTCTTCTGTAGACGATGTGCGTTCATCGGTATTTCACCCTCACCATAAGATTCGTTCGTCAACTTCTTCTCACGGAAATTAATATTAGACGAGTAACCGGTTCGTTTTTATAGAAATCAGCAAAGAAATTATGGTTTTATGCGTGCTGGTGTATTTTTCTCTTTCATAAAAATAATCTTGTGTATTTTGAACATACATCGTTGAAAGTTTGGTGTTTGTCGGTGACAGAATTCAATAGTGATAATATATTGACGTTCAAACCAACCATAGTTTACTAAGAATACATAAATAAGGCAGCGAGCTGGCAGAAACGTTAGCACGCCGGATGAAATGCTTAGCGTTATTTCGTCCGTTTTTACGTTCTGAGTTCACATTCCGCCGAGGTCGACTTTGCCTTTTATCTTTTCAGGGTGGATGAATTAAGTACTAGTTACGCATTGGGTAAGTAGGTGAGGAGATAGTGAGGAGGAGGGAAAAGGAGAGTGGAAATCGAACTGAAGTAAAGCCGAGTGAAGAGAAGTGAAGGGGAAGAGTCACAGACAAATTTTAATGATTCAGAATCACATAACTTTGATATTTGAAGTTGTGTTCAGCACTTTACAACAGATCGGTATATAAATTGAATGAACAATAGATTTCTAAAATTTCATGAAGAAAAGTGATGCGTAATTCGACTATTATATGCTTGGTTCTTGTGTTTCCTCTAACAGTCTAATGTCAAATAAAGCTTTTAGAAAGGAGAATCGAGAAGTAAATTTGTGTCCAAATATAAGCAAAGAATAACATTGTTTTGAAGTTAAAGAACTTATCTATATCCCTTCCAACACCACACTTCTTTGTATGATTTCAGTAGGTTACAAACACCTGGGTCAAATTTCTGCCCTGCGGATATTTCCATTCCTCCAATAATTGTCGCAGGTCTCAGGAAGTCTCATATATGTTGACCGATTTCTTTTGATTAGGTAACCTTTAAGAATATTTAAGAAAGAGAGATGTCATCTTCGTTTTATTCTACATATGTAGTTCGTCTATTAATATTACGTAAAATATCTAAATTCACGAAAAAGTCCTGGACAAACGGAATCAAGCCTTATATTGATTACATCATTTGTTTCAATGGGAATCCTTATACAGGGTGGTGAACGGAAAAGTACCAGGTGTTCCGTGGCATAGTGTAAAAGCAGAAATAAATTTACACACACACAATTTATAGTAGTCAGCTTTTCGATTGCATGTGCCATTATGTGATTTGGAACGCCTGTAACTTCTGAACAAGGATGGCGCACTAGTCAACTGTTTGGTACGTTTTACTCACCGCATCCTTAACACATTGGCAGATTGTAAGTTTTGCACTGAGCTAACATTTCTACATTTTCCATAAAATGACGTACTCAATGGAAAGAGTGGAGGTTGTGGAAGTATGTGAGAACGGGTTCTATTAAGAAATTTGTAAAATTCCGGAAGTCAAGTTTGCTAATTAAGAGAGCGATATAAATGTCTGTTAAGAAAGTGGTATGCTACGGGGGTCAGGTCATAACGTCCCAATATACCCTCCAGCTCGAAGACTGGAAGTTATTCATGACATTCACCAACGGATTACACGAAGCCCAAAGAAGTCAACTCGTAAATTGGCGCAACAGTCTCACACATTTCCAACGGGTTTTGAAAACTCTAAATTTGAAGCCATATCATTTCCCATATATACAGTAATTAAAAGGGCATGACAGAAGAAAACGAGTAAATTACTGTACAAGTCTAATGAATAGCATTGGTAATGGGTTAATGCACCCATTCCAGAACATAATGAGTAATGAGGTATGGCTTCATCTCTTCGGTCACTTAAATTCAGAAAACACATAGTACCGGGTTGTGGAGTGTCCTCCCCTTGCATATGGGCAGCCATTCCCAATTGAAAAAAAAATGGTGTTTGGTGTGCTTTTCAGGGATACGATTCATTGAACCGATATTTTTTCACAGTACTGTCAACATGGATGTCTATATGAACACATTGGACTAATTTTGTGCTCAACTCACAGAAGGCAGAAGACAGGCGTACTTCTTCCAGCAGGATTCTTTTTCACGCACCATATAGCATAACGTCGTGGTCACTACGTTCTCTTGATGTCTAACTGTGTGACTATTATCTCTGGGGTTTCTACTTGAAAAGGAAAGTGTATGAAAGCAATCTATACATAATACAGATACTGAATGTCAGTAGCATGCATGCGGTCACCACCGTGCATGTGACAATTTTACGCCGTAGGTAACCCTTTTCAAGATCTATAATGGTGAGTCCGTTCCAGCAATTGTAAATTTATTTCTATATCTCCACTATGCTACGAAACAGAGCAGCAACATGATTTTCTTATTTGAAATTAAAATCTATATTCACTGTGTGATTTGGATAAAAACAGTGGCATTATCCATGTTTGTGCACGAATATCGCATCTTTTCGAATGGAAACGCCGTGTTAGTCGAGAAATCAATGAATGAAATGCCATGGGCATCACCTTTTGAATTCCCGAAATATCTAGAAAGAATTGTGTCCAAGTATGGCTAGTTGTTTCTTGAAACTTTTCATCACATCTCAGTTTCTCTCAGCGTTTGTCAATGAATATACCTTCAAATACTAATGAGGAATTGTGTCCAGTACATCAGCACGGTGTTTTATACAATATCATCTTGCGTTAAGCTGTTATGTCACTTCCTTAAGCATAATCAGCGAAGGCAAAATAGGAAAGTGTGTTGTTGATCCTAGAGATTATCGCCCTCACTTGCTAAATACTTGCTAAAATCAGTATTGTTTATTTTAGATATATTAAAGCATAGATGTATTAAATCATCGTATAGAAGGCCGTGTGTTATTTATTCTATATCTAAATAATTTCTGTTGAAATCACACGAATACTAACAGAGATTTGCCTAAGAACGAAGTCCCTAAACGAACTACCAGAGAACCAGTAATTGTTTTCATTGACTTGATTGACGCTCTAGAAAGTATTCGGTTCGTACTTTTAATTAATTGTTTTATAAAGAAAAAAAAAGAAATTGGTGCACGTGAGTTAAACAATATAAAGTTATAATAGTAATCTGTGTATCAGAGTTATATATCTATATATCAGATATATATATATATATTTTTTTTTTTTTGTACTTGTTTCAGTCATTTGACTGCGGCCATGCTGGAGCACCGCCTTTAGAGTGGTGAAAGAGTACAGCAGGGATCACCACCATCCCCTGCCGGAGCCTCGTGGAGCTTTTAGGTGTTTTCGCTCAATAAACACACACAACGCCCGGTCTGGGAATCGAAACGGCGATCCTCCGACCGCAAGTCCGCTGCCCTAACCACTGGAATATATATATATATACTAAGTAATTAAGGGTTTAGCAACGAATTGCCTCACCAACACACCGAATTTAGAAATAGCAGTCAAAGAGATATAGCTATTCCTTCTACTAAAAGGGGGATCTCAGTAAAAACACAGCACTTGTTTTTACTGAGATCCCCCTTTTAGTAGAAGGAATAGCTATATCTCTTTGACTGCTATTTCTAAATTCGGTGTGTTGGTGAGGCAATTCGTTGCTAAACCCTTAATTACTTAGTATTACTTAAATTTTCCTCGAATGGGGCTTTTACATGCCGAAATCTACTTGGTGTAATTGATAATTATTCCAAATTAATTAATTTCACCCTTTATTGCTACTGATATATATATATATATATATATATATATATATATATATATCACTGAGAAACATAATATTATTATTTACGGCAAGTATGATTTGCAGGAGGAAGAAAATTGTAAGAACATCAACATGAAAGAAATCCCAATACAAGATTTTATGGGACTTTAATGTACAAACTGATCTCGAAATTCGTACCAGGCTACGAAATATTGTCGTTAACGACAAGAAATGGGAAAGAGAAGAACAGAAAAAAATAGGAAAACAATATGATTTGGCTAGGGAAATACAACGATTCTGTTTCTACATGAGTAATCGCAGTTGTTATAGGTGCCCCGGGGCCATTACTAACAGAATTTACAGATCACTTCCACCGCTTACAAGCTCCTCATGTTCATACGAACTGAGAAAAAGTATGTTTTCCTTGAGAGGAACTCTATCCTTCCACAAATTCAAAAAGGTTGTAAAAGAGATTCTTATGGGTGCAAAGACTAATTGCACATAAATAGAATTATTGTAGAGAATTGCCTGAGCAATAACAAGCACATTTTGTGGGTTAGATAGACTACTGGAAAGTGTTTGATAGCGTCCCACATAAATGCATTCTCAACGGGCTTGAGATATACAAGATCTCTCCTGTCGTTTCCAGTTTCTTATAAAATAACAGGACTAAATGCGACACACATCTCTTTCTAAACGATTGTAATGAAGAGAGCCAATCCAGCAGCATGAACTTCAACCGAAGAATCCTTCAAGGTGAATTCCTCTTTCCATTACTGTTTTTTTTCCATTGCATTGATCCGACACCCACAGAAATTGAACAACAACAACAACAACAATAATAATAATCTAATAATCTAAGTACAACAATGTAAATATACTGAATAAATATAAGAAAATTTGCGATAATACCAGAATATATTAATCATATTATTATACACTTTGTGGAGGCGCAATGGCCCAGTGGTTATGGCAACGGACCGGCGGTCGTAGGATCGGGGTTTCTATTTTGAGACCGGGCGTCGTGATTGTTTATTGGGCGAAAACAGCTAAATTCTACGAAGCTCCGGCAGGCGGGTTGGGGTGATCTCTGAAGTACTCTTTCGCCAAAACTTTCTCTCACTCTTTCTTCTGTTGGCCTGCTCGTTTAGCCAGCGGGGTGGCGTGATTGGAAGGTTAAAACAATGCCAAGCGCATTGTGACCAGTGGTGTGTAGCAACATCTGATAGCTAGGTCGATTTAATAATCGACCAAGCTATCAGATGTTGCTACACACCGCTGGTCGTTGTGGGCAAAAGGCGCAGCTTCTATGATATTTGGTGACATTAAATTACAGATAGCATTAATTTTAGGGTTAATTGGAGAATTTGATTTACATAATATGCACTGGAATTGGAATTATTAGTTTCAGCAGACATGTCACTGATTTTGTAATGATATATTTAGCCATAAACTGTCTGCTGCATAACAGCATAATTCTGTTCAATATGCGTTCAGATGATTTAGTACTTGTTATAAACAGTCATTAAGCTGGAAAAACTTGAATTTACTACCCGTTATGACGACACAAAGGAGTCTATGTATCGGATATTCCAATATCTTTTATCAGTTTGATAAAAATGTTTGCCATGATTCGTAAGTAACAGTTATTGTCAGTGCTATTTTTTTTTATTCTTTTACTTGTTTCAGTCATTTGACTGTGGCAATGCTGGAGCACCGCCTTTAGTCGAGCAAATCGATCGACCCCAGGACTTATTCTTTGTAAGCCTAGTACTTATTCTATCGGTGTCTTATGCCGAGCCGCTAAGTTACGGGAACGTAAACACACCAACATCGGTTTTCAAGCGATGGTGGGGAGACAAAGACACAAAGACACACACACACAAACAATATATATATATATATATATATATATATATATATATATATGGCAGCTATAGCAGACGACACTTACTCAAGGTACCCCGCAGTGGGACTGAATTTGGAACCATGTGTTTGGTAAGCAAGTTACCTACCACACAGCCACTCCTGCGCCTATAAAGTGAAAGATATATGTGTATAATATATATATATATATATATATATATATATATATATATATAATATATATATCTACATTCATGTATATAAATATATACAAGTGTAACATGTGGTATGATTATAAACAGGGCAAATTTTAGTCATTTCACCGCAGAGCAACGATCAACCTTAATCGATTTTCGACCCTTATTGGTTTCCGATCAGCGACATCCTTTTCATTTTGACAAGGTCCCTACTTATTTTTGTTAAGGTACATATTGTAAGTATTATAAAAATACATAAATATATAAGCAATCAAATAAATAGTAGACTTATGAAGTGGACTGTTCGGGAAAATAGATATAGGTAAACATTATTCTGTATAGTATTTATACAGGCATGCTTGTTCACATAATGCATGTTAAATTTGGCACCTACATTTCGACAGGTTCTTCGGTGGTGTTCATACAAGCGACTTTCAAGAGATGGGAAAATTTTAACAGTAAAATGAGCTGTATCATTTTGTTACTATTGACAGAATAAATGCCAAGGGATTCGCAAATCTTTCTTCGGGGCAATAAGGGGAAGAACCACAAAAAAATCTTGTTCTACTCCCTTCCATAGAATGTGAGATAAAAAGAAGTTTATTATATTTGCTTCGTTGAAATAAATGGTTTGAGATTATTGAAATCTTTGAAATAAGTATGACGCAATACGGTGCTTCCAGGAAAGTGGTGGCTGAAATCAATCCCGGGAGTAGAAGAAAATAACGCGTATATTCAACAACCACAAAGGCAAATATTTTAAACTTCAGACCTCGTGACTTGGATGACAAAATCAATCTCTCCGAGAAAGTCAGCAGCTTGTGTTCTTGAACATTCTTAAACGCTTATCTACTCAAGCAGAGGCATACTGATTGTGAGCAGCAGAATTCAATTATAAATTTATATTTTCAGGCCAAATATCACGATAGTCAAAATGTTCAACATCGATCAATCATTCACTGCTCTCCCTGCAGACAACTAGCAAATCATGGCGTAAATACATTTTCAAGTGGTCAAGGTAATATAACCAGTGTAAGATACATTCATTATTTTATCAGTTATCACAAATGCCAAAAACATAACAATGAGGTATTAGTAATAAAAGGAGCATTCCAAAACATACAAAATACGAAACTATGAATGAATACTTCATATTCATACATACATGTTTCACCTGTATAACTATTCAATTAGATACAGGGGCGGGACAAAATAATAGAAACACCTAGCATCATAGCATCATAATTTTGAAATATCTATAAAACCATCAAAAGCTTGTTTATTTTTATGGTTTTTTTTTCATTTATTATTAGTGTTGCTTAATACGCTTTGCTAAATTTTGCTGCTTCTTTTCAGATATCATTAGATAAAGGTATCAAAAATTCATTAAAATGACAGATCTATTGGACTTTCAAAAAGGTCAAATTGTTGGTGCTCGTATGACAGGCGCTAGCGTAACGAAAACAGCCGAAATGTTTGGTGTATCAAGAAGTTTCGAAAGTAGTGACAGTCTTTATGAAAGAAGGTAACACCTCCTCGTAGAAACAAAATTCTGAAAGATAGGGACTGTCGCACTCTTACGCGAATTTTTAGAAAGGATCACAAAAGCATATCTTCCAAAATTACTGAAGAGCTTAATGCCCACCCCGAGAACCAAGTTTCTACAAAAACTGTTCGCGGGGAGCTGCACAAAGTCAGATTTCACAGGAGGGCTGCAATGCAATAAGAAAACCACTACTTTCAAAAGCAAACATTGCAAAGCGTTTCCAGCGGTGTAAAAACCTACAGAATTGGTCCCTAGAGCAGTGGAAGAATGTTATATTCTCGGACGAGTTATCCTTTACCTACTTCCTACCGCCGGCGAAGTATACGTGTGGAGACAGCCAAAAGAAGCATTTGACCCAGACTGTCTTCCTCCAAAATATGAAACATGGAGGAGGATCTGTGCTGATCTGGAGGGCTATATCTTGGAAATCTGCCAGCCCAATGCTTTCCCTTCATGGCAGAATTAATATTCAAGACTAGTTAAGCATTTTGTTTAGTTCAAATGCATCCTATGTCTGCGGAACTATTTCCGAAGAGAAACGCAATCTTTCAGGATGATAATGCATCAATTCACACAGCTAAATGTGTTACTGAATGGCACGAGGAACATTCTAGAGAAGTTCAGCATCATAGCTGTCCATCACACTCTCCAGATCTCAATAAGCATTTAAGAAAAACAAGTAAGGGGTCGATATCCTGCACCATTATCACTACAAGAACTGGAGACGGTTTTAGCTGAAGAATGGACAAAAATTGCTTTGGAAAAAATTCAAACTTTGGATGAGTCCATACCTCGTAGAATTCAAGCTGTAATTACTGCCAAAGGCTGTCTTACCCAATAATATTCCTCATGATGATTCTGCAGGGATGCTCGCAGTGAAATGACTGAAACCAATAAAACTTATAAGCTTTTTTAGTCGGTTGATTACTCCGAACCCATTTTGCATCGTAGAGAGACAAAATGAGAGAGAATAAGAGTAAGTTATAACGAGAATTAAAACCGGAGTTGAAGGATGAATGCGCATTAGTCGCAGGAGTGGTTGTGTGGTAAGTACCTTGCTTACCAACCACATGGTTCCGCGTTCAGTCCCACTGCGTGGAAGCTTGGGCAGGGATTTTCTACTATAGTCTCGGGCAGACCAAAGCCTTGTCAGTGGATTTGGTAGACGGAAACTGAAAGAAGCTGTTGTGTATATATATATATATATATATTATATATATATATATATATATAATATATATATATATGTGTGTGTGTGTGTGTGTGTGTGTGTGTTTCTAGCATCGTTTGACAACTGATGCTGGTATGTTTACGCCCTCCTAAATTAGCGTTCGGCAACGGAACCCGATAGAATAAGTACTAGTCTTACAAAGAGTAAGTCCTGGGGTCGATTTGCTGGACTAAAGGCTGTGCTCCAACATGGCCGCAGTCAAATGACTGAAACAATTAAAATGATAAATGAATACGAGACATTTTGGCAGCCAATGAAAATTTTAAAAGAAAACATACAGATTTTTTCCAATGAAAATGTTTCTCAATGGATTATATTGCGACAATATTCATAAGATTTAGAAAAATAATATTCATATTACAATTAAACATATGGGAAATCTTATTTTAAAGGAAATTAATTTAATTTTGAAAGTTTTATATTGATTTCATTTTGTATTAACGCGTAGAAATTTGATGAAAGTCAAATTTTATTTATAATGTCTTCCTACATTTCTTGATATTACGCAAGATGGCAAATGTATACTTCCAAATTTATCTCACTTATTACAGGTAGATCGCTAATTTTTTAAACATCATTCATTAATTAATGTAATCGATGATAACAAATCGATGAAAAAAAAAACGATTGATAACTCAACTTCCTTCCCTGTCTCTCAATTTACATTTTTTCTCTCATTCAGGATCTTAACACTCTATAACATGTACTTTATATCCCATACTATCTGATATCATATCAGACTGTATATATATATATATATATATATATATATATATATAAGAATCTAGTAAAACTTTGCGCTCCAAGTTTTCTGCAAATATAAATTGTACCGCTCGAAAATTTGACCTCCTCTAAATATCTACATTCTTCGACTTTAATTAATTTGCTATCGTTTCTAAGTAAAATATATTTCATTACCATCACCATTCTCCTCACCCTCATCATCATCATCATCATCATCAGTAGTAGTAGTAGCAGTAGTGGTAGTATTAGTAGCAGCAGCAGCAGCAACAGTGGCAGTGTTGGTGTTGGTGGTGGTGGTGGTGCTAGTCGTGGTAGTGGTGGTGATATAGAGTTAATTGCTGCTACTGCTGCTGCTGTAGTTGTGAAAAGGATTCTGTTTCATTGTTAGAATGGGCGGAAGAAGAATTCCACATTGTGAAGCTTACAAAACAGATGGAATGTTCAAGAGAATTTCAAGGTCGGTCATGAAAACTATATTTCGTAAGAATGTCTCCATATACGATCATTGTCATGTTTCGAGTGATAGTCTTTTGTCAGTTTTGGGGGACAAATTTGGTGTTTTTTGTCTTCTTGTGCTCGGTTTGTTTCTGTAGCTTCATAAGCGTAGAAAATGTATTGAAATATACGTAACACTGATGCTTCTAAACCATTGTTGGAAATATATATTCCATGTACTGAAGATTTTATATGCGTAATGATAACATAATAAAGATCCCGAAGGGGGCGAGTTGGCACAATCATTAACATACCTGAGCAAAATACTGAGCAGCACTGACTTTCTGACTTCAAATTTCACCAAGCTCGACATTCCCATTCATTCTATCGAGTTCGATGAAATAACCTCCCTTTGAACCCTAGGCTCGATGTCATTTGAACAATTAGCTTCTTCCGATATTCCTCAACCTATGCCACACGTTGAAACCAATATATATTAAAATAATAATGAAATTATTGTATACAGTGCTCAGGTGCACCACGACTTGTCAAAAGTGCATATAAAGCATATGCAGTAATGTACAAATGCCTGGGAAGTGAACAGTGTACGAGTCAGATAAATGCTTGCGTGTGTATGGAGGGAGGAAAATCATGTGTTGTACTGGCGAATCTCAGGAAGCATGGAAGTTTTGAAGGATGCAGTGCTCTGACAACTAACAACTGATGCCGGCAGTTTGTTCCATGCTTTAGCAACTCTTAGCGTAAAAAAATGTTTGCGAAAGTCATGGGAGCTGTGCTTTTTTCTGACTTTGTAAACATTTTCACGGGTGTTAGACAGGTGGCGTTTGAAAAGGTGCTCAGAGTTATTGTTAGTAAGATGGTTAATAATTTTATGGGTTTCTGCCAAGTCAGCTGCCAGACGTTGGAGTTTCAAAGTATCCATGCCCAGGGAAGTAAAGTGTTCAGAATATGGTAAATGCCTGATGGAGGGTATTCTCTTGGTTGCACATCGCTTAACGGCTTCCAGACTATTAATATCCTGGGCAAGATAGGGGTTCCAGACCGGTGATGCAAATTCCAGGTGAGACCGCGCCATAGCTATATAAAGCTTCAGATAGATAGCCGGAGAGAGACTCACAAAGGAGTTGGTAAGTGATGCCAAGACACCCTCAGCTGTCTTGGCAATTTTAGCAATGTGTTTTGTCCAACGCAAATCGCTGTCGACAATAATGCCCAGGTCATCCCCGTTTGCTATAAAACGAATTGAAATGATGCTTCAGACCGACTCATATGCACATGCCATATTACAAACACTCGTTTTTCACTGAAGCTGTGAAAAATTCTTTGAACTAATAGTTAGCTTGCATAGAGACTGCAGCCATATACACCATTGTCTAGTAATTGCGATATAAAAAGAAGTAATAAATAACTCAATCTATATAGTCGATAATATAAATATACATATAATTGTAAGAAAGACTTAGAAGTAAGAAAACTAAATGAAAAAATAGACTCGAATGTCTAAAAATATATGAAAGAAATATTGATGCGATTTAATTTCAAATTTGTTCAGCGAATAAAAACGAAAAAAATTGGCAAATATTACAACACGTAGCACAAAAAACTTTTTTCTATAACAAAAGCGTGAGAATATGAAACGAAATAACTAAAAGTCGAAGAAAACCTGTAAAAAATTTGAAACGAATAAGACAACCGTTCTTAAATAAACAGCAAAAGAAAGAAGTTTTTGGCTACACACATGAAAACATAGTTGCATATATATATATATGTATATATATTATATATATATATATATATATATATATATATATATATATATATATATAATATATATATATATTATACATATATACATACATATATATATATATATATATCATATATAATATATATATATATATATATATATGTACACACACACACACACACACACATACACATGTATATATTCATATATACATACAAGCGGATATACATACAAGTAGATGAGACTGATATTTGTATAAATTGTGTAGGTTAAAAGAAAGAAACACGCAGCACATACATACATGCATATACATTTTAGTATGTATAGGTGGCCCTTTGTATGATAATATATATATATATATTATATATATATAATATATATATTCAAATTTGTTTTCTCTTTTGAAAAAAAAATTGAAGTATCTGCAAAGTGCTTGGAATATATTTTTGTATCGTAACTTTATTCATTTATTTATTTTGCTGCAGATACGAAAGAGAGAAACACACATTCAAATAACCACACACCCAATTACATCCAGTAATGTAAATCCATTTATTTCTGTATATACATATATACTTTCATACATACATACATATATACTTACATAAATTTCTCTATATGTATCACTATGTAAGACTGCATATATTGATATATTTATACACACACACAAGGGTACATACGCACACGCGTATATATGTACATAAACTTTGGTAACTTTATATACCAGCCAGTATAGAGCGAAAGTATAACTAACTTAATTGCACACCTGTAATCAATCGGGAAAGAAGTTAAATGATGTTTCATATTTTGTGTAGTTAGGGCGGAGCATACAAATTTATTGATGGTAAGGACAGGTGAATGTGGAAAAGAAATGGTAGGATTGTCTGTAGAAGAGTATGTCCTGTGGATCCGAGGATATGGACACTCAAGCTTACGGTTTTTTGGACAGTCAGTCGCAGTTCTTTGCGCCTTTGTGCTATGAGGTTTTCGTCGATGGGAGGAGTGTGTGGTGCCAAGAATAATTATATATATAATAGATATATATAATATAATATATATATATATATATTATATATTATATATATATATACATACATATACATACATGCAGACATACATACATACATAAATACATATATGAGCTAATCAACGGCAGCATTCGTCCTGTTTTCCCTGTACTCCCATGTTAGCTTGGCGTTAAATATTAATATCCAATACTGTTGCCGCAGTCTCCTTTAGAGAGGTTTGGAAATATGAATATATATATATATATATATACACAATAATATGTTACATTACTCGATAGTCAAGATAAAACTCTGAGTTTTAGATGCCGAAGTAGGAATCCATGACATCTCTTCGGTTATCTGGCTATTTGAAAACGCTATCTGAGACTGATATTTGTATAAATTGTGTAGGTTAAAAGAAAGAAACACGTAGCACATACATACATCCATACATCCATATAGCGTTTTCAAATAGCCAGATAACCGAAGAGATATCGTGGATCGCGTAATGTAACATATTATTGTATAAATACATTTCCTCTATTTACATAATATTGCGTTACCTTTCTTTCTTTTGTTATCTTACCGTTTTACCAATATATATATATATTATATACATACATACATACATACATACATACATACATACTTACATGTATATTCGCCATGATTGACCGCTAGCCACTAAACCGATTTTTACTTTCTATCTCTGTTCATTTCTGTGTTCCTTTCTGTTGAAGAGACGTAAACGACATTCTCATTTCCTGAGCGTTAGACTAAAACATCTGTTTGTTGTTCACACACCCGTCTTCGTCTTTTGTTCTGTCTGTTTTATTGTAACTTTCAACTACAATTACATACATGCACACACAACAACACACACACACACCACACACACACACACACAAACACACACACACACCACACACACACACACGCACACACACACACGCACACACACACACATATTATATATATATATATATATATATATATATATGCTTGCATGTTTTTAATACATTTATACATATGTATATAAGTATGTATATATTATGTATATATGTATTTGTGAATATGCAATTGCATTCTATAACATTCGGCAAACATATTAGTGTACATATTAGTATATATAGGAGGGCAAGCTGAAATGTTTATGGCTTTGGTTGACTGAAAATATAGGAGGCATAGTTAAGTATGATTTTAGTCAACATACCCTCATCTCACATTTATCACATTGGTCTTTCACTTTT
>NC_043002.1:15993271-16005771 GCF_006345805.1 Octopus sinensis
ACAAAAGCATTCCTGTAATACATCCTGTGGTCCATACCTCAGTACGGCTGTTAATATCAAGTAACTGAATACTGTGAACGGATTTTAACAACATACTATGAGGTGTATACACGAATATAGAATTATTACGTTGATATATATATATATATATATTATATATATATATATATATATATTATATATATATATATATATATATATATATATATATAACAAAATCCATTCACTTTGTGCTTAGGGTTGTTCAGCTCTGTTTTTTTAAATTATCTTATTTCTTAATTTAGTCATTAGTTTCATATAACGTGGTACCTGGATGGAGTATCCAGTTAACAATGCCTTAAGCCGGTGTTTCGTTCACTATTCTTAGTAGCAGAACCTCTACACATTTTGTGCAAACCCTTGAAAGTATTCGTATATGTCGAAATTAGATTGCAGTAATATGATATTCCTATGTATGTGTATAAACGGTGCGTTGATTTATCATTGAGTTGGCAACGGAAAGGAATTTTCTTGAGACTTTGAGTAGAAAACGTAATTATTTCTTTATCGTTAACAACAATATGAAATGTCGCTACTGCGAACAACAGAACAGTTATTCATACAACAATGATAAACATGGAGACGAGTGTTTGTGCCTCTCAGCATTATAGAATTCTACAGAAATGATCTTGTTGATCCAAGCTGCTACCTGATTCTGCAGTACACCACCGCCGCCCTCTTCTGAAACGTTGAGTGTCTTAACACTAATACACTGTCTATCTCGGTGGACCTTTGACTCTGCTTCTTTGCAGACTAGTTGCTAAAAAACACAAAATGCCTAACTGATTTCCTTGTCACAAAAAAGCGCCAAAACATGAAGTTTTGTTCCACTGCATATTCCACTCTGTAGAGATTTGATGATGCAAGCAACATTTGGGCGACATTAAACTATTTATCCTTAGATTCTAACCAAAAAATCAGACAAGCCGTTTAGCTTCAGAAAACAATTCGCTGTTCATCAATTCGTCATCTATAAAAAAAGTAACCATTGAATTATTATTATTTTAATCGCCTACTTTCATGACTAAAATGTGTAGAATGAATGCACCAACGTTAATATTATTTGTTGAAACCGTCGGCTATTATAAATAATTATTTTATGGTATTCTTACGCCCCTGGTCATCATCAGTAACAGCACTATTTATTATTATTATTATTATTATTATTATTATTATTATTATTATTATTATTATTATTATTATTATTATTATTATATTATCATTATCATTAGTAGTAGTAGTAGTAGTAGTAGTAGTAGTAGTATCATAATTATTATCCTCCTCCTCCTCATCATCATAATAATAATAATAATACTAATAATAATAATCAATATTATTATTATTATTATTATTATTATTATTATTATTATTATTATTATTATTACTATTATTATTATTATTATTATTATTATCATTAGCATCTTCTTTCAATTCTTTCAAATCCGCTTCTTGCCGAGTGTCTTCCTGACACCTAGAGGAGAGAAACGTAGTGTATTCAATGGTAGGCCATTAGAATAAACACGCCAGATTGTTCATTTACAGAGTCATGAGATGGTAAAAGGGGAAGAAAGAGAGAAAATGGAAAAAGTTGAAAAAAAGTAAACAAAAAAAAGGGGGAAAGGAAAGAAAATTCACAGCCACAATGCTCTTCTTGATACGTGTAACGTACCATGAAGACAATCTTTTGAAAATCCTGCATTGATGGTAAGCCAAGGATCTTTCTTAAATAATTTTCACTTAATCTTTTGATAATTCCAAGTGCTCCTACACTCACAGGACACAAGGTATGCTCATGTCAATCAATAAAGTGACTTTATTGTTTTGGTCTTTCACAATATCTGGTTTATTTGTTTCGATGTTGCGGTCTGTACATACTGGGAAATCCTAAAGAATAGTTACATTTTGTCTTTCGGTTACAGCCTCATGCAGCAGGTACTATAATCCACTCTTTCTATCGGATCGTTGTAGAGTCAGCACTTTGAGTCTACACCATTTTGCATCACATTGGATTGATAGTTCCGAGTCAATAAGCTCTGATCTTGGGCAGCCAACATAAAGCCGTCAGTGTCTGCCTTTAGCCCTGAGCTCCGTAGCCACTGATGGGTGTACTTCTGGTCTACACCAGTTTGTTTGCTACGGGCCACATATTACCATGTAGAGGTTTTGTTCCTACCTATCAGCCAATTGTTCAAACGCATTTTTCTTTGCTATTGACTTAAACTTCTTTGAACATACACCTCCCTCATGCTGCACTTCCATCATACTGTTCAACCTGGGTAATTTACATAAACTCACTTGAAAATTATTTGCTCTGCTTCATAACAGAAGGAAGCTTCTTATGTCTTTCATGGTATTCAAAGACCTTAAGCATCCAGTCGTTGGATGTTTCAAGATATTTTGACTGTCCAATTGTGATAGATTTGTAGATTTGAAATTGTATCAAGCCCCGACCTCCTTGAGCTCTGGAAAGTTAAAGACGACCAGCGTCTCCCTTATTGCAAGTCAGTACCTTACGGGTTTTCCTGTTAATCTTCCTTATTTCGATCATATTCCAGTTCAAAACATTGAAACTGTAAATAACAATCGGAACAGCTAAATAACGTATAATTAATTATTATTACTATTGCTGTTGTTGTTGTTGTTGATATTATTATTATTATTATTATTATTATTAGTATTATTATTATTGTTGTTGTTGTTATTATTATTGTCGTTGTTGTTGTTGTTGTTATTATTTGCATTGATATGTTCTTTATTTAAATTCAGCTGTGATAAATTACCATTTCTTTCTTTTCTTTCTTCTTTTGTTTTTTTTTGTGTTTGATTGTTTCTTTCTTTTGTTTCTTGCTTTCTTTCGGAGTCGATAAAATCATTATCTATCGGGCTCTGTAATTGACTTAACTTCCATTTTTAAAAAATCCTGGCCTTGCACCAACATTTTAAAATAGCATTATCTGTTCTCTTAAAACTTGTCAAATTATGCTGCGTACAGGAATATTTTGCGAAAGTATTAAGACGACTTATGAGCTCCATACAAATGTTAACTACTTTTCAGAACAACATTTTCCCCATAACTCTCTCAGGCCCTTTAATGATAAGGCGTTTCCAGTCTTCGTATTTATTCTCTGTTAAATAATCATGAAATGTCTTTTCATATTAGCAACGAACGTATTTTATGCAAGGACGACAAAGTATGTTTTATGCAAGGACAGGCTTCGATAAATTACATTAATTGTATGCTTTTTTATTCAAATAATTGGTGTACATATATAGATATAAATGTTCAGGGAAATATGTAATATGGTAACTTATATATATATTCATGTTGCTATTCACTCTTTCTTATACAACTTACAAAATTGTGTGTACAACTAATGCGGATTTAATGACCAAACGCACTGAAAAGCGAACGTATTTCCACTAAATTTAAGCAGAATTTAAATCAGAAAATTAACGGGTGTTTTATAATAAAGTTTATTTATTTATGTGCCCTTTTGAAGCATAGCCAGGCTCATGGCCCTGGTTTCCCGGTTTCTATAGCGTATGTGTCTCCCTCAGCTGGACGGGACGCCAGTCCATCGCAGCGTTACTCAAGAAACAAGAAGAATCTACGGTTTAGAGCGGCAGAAGAGAATAATGGGGATCAAGAGAAAGGAATGGTGATATAGCTATATTCATCTTTATGCTTATCACATTCAAGAGACCCAATGCAGCAAGTAGTCTACATCCCATAACAATTAAAGCCATTGGGAATTGACAGTTCAGTGCTTGTTGTTGGTGATAAACAAATTAATGCCAGATACTCTTCCCGACCTCTATTTTACTGTGACCATAAAATCAGCCATATCAACATAAATTAATATGTCTCAGAAAATGCTAGCAAGATAATGATATACCGAGACGAGATGATGACTAGAAAGAGGAAGGGTAGGAGTGACTTAACACATAAAGATTATCAAATAAAGGGGTCATAAACTTGAAAACAAAGGCGGTCACAATGAGATGTAAGTGTACGAAATAAAAATACGGGAAGCAAAATGTGTATCCTCACTTAGCATCCAAAAAGTAAGTCCTTTTCTAAATTTAAATTATTTAATATATAGATTTCGCTACGTTTGGACGCACATTTTTTCCTGTATTTTTTCCTACACGTATTTATATACAGTGAAAGATGCGTGGCTTTGGAGAGTTTTAACGTTCCTTTCTAGCAAACAGGTACATATTGTACCCTGATTTTAAATATATTTCATTTCATTTTTCATTTCATCTAGTTTCAGCTCACGAGCCGTGGCTATGCTGGGGCACCGCCATTCGGTGTTGCTACATGCTTTTACTTCACGAATGCTTTTTAGCAATTGACATTTGGTGTATGAGAGAGTTTGATGCGGCTGCCCTCATCTGCACCTCCTGCCGTGAAGTTGGTTCATCTGGGACACCTGACAGGAAGAGGTCCGGCTTTATTTTGAAGACATCTGCATCCACCCCATGCAGGTTTCTCAGGTCCTTCGGGAGGATATTGAAGAGCTGTGGACCTCGGAAGCCCAGGCTATCGCAGTATCTTGTCCTACATCTTGATGGCAAATCTGGAGTCCTTGGCACTATATTTTGTCTATTTGGTTATGTTTGCTTATCACTTATTCTTTTGTAAAAATGGTGACCTATTTGAATTATTTATGCATGCGTGTATATATACGTCATCGTGTCTATACACTGTGTGGGTGTCTCTCTACTTAAGAAATCACTATTTCTGTTATGTCGTTCAGTAATTTCATTTCAATTTCTCATTGCACTGACAGGTGCACCTGTGTTAGAAGTATTTTACAGCTAGTTATCAGTATTTTTTCTTCTCTTTGTTAATATTGGAAATTGTGTGGCAGACTTGGAAAATTCAGTTGGTGTAATTGATTTTTTTTGTTTTTGTTATTTCACTTATTTGTAGGAAAAAACTTCTATTGACTTAGACATGAATCGTGTTTCCTACGTAATCTCTGATATCAATTACTTATTTGGGAGAGGCCTGTACTCCTAATTTGTGTTACTTTTGGTTCGTGGGATTTTAAATGAATTTTTCAGGTTCTTGCTTATTATATCAAGCTCACATATTATTATAAACAGATTAATGCCATACAACTCCTCGAAATTGTTTTCTCCCAGTCAGAGAAGACAGTAGAACTAATGCATTATTAAATTTACTTATGTCTTAATAGCTATATCTTAAACACTGTATTGATGGCGGTTCTTGTATTCAATAAATAACACAAATATTTTCAATGAAATTTGCATAGTCTAACTAACCCGATATTCGGAAATCTTCCGACAGATATGTATAATTTATGATCATTATACCTACACATAGTCTCACGTGCACATTCGAGCATGCACTTATATGTACAGTCAATGAGACAAATAGATATCTCTTTAGTTATTTCCACTCAGGATTGTATTAGCAGTTGTTTCTAATCGCATAGGGATTTAGCAGATAGCATTACATGAGCATGTATTTCAAGGGCTGTGACCTGGTGACTAAACATTGTAAGGGAGAGAACCATTTCTTGATTAACTTAGAACTGTGAGATTAGAACTGTAAATAGAAGAGCGAGGGAGAAAATTCATAAAATACATATATATATTTTGATTGATTACATGCTGTGCTTACACCAGAGAGTGCTTTTTCAACTTTGTTATTCAGATATCCTTTTCCGGGAACAAACTCAGACAGCGTAGATAGCGTTCAGATTTCTGGTACTCTCACATGATAAAACATAACAACTATGAGGTAGACTTAGTCTTTCTTTTTTATTTTTGTTTTCACCCAGCTTGACCTTTAATAACAGATATATGGTTCAACACTCTGATTCGATGTTGTGGTTGTAGATATGAATGTCATGATCACATTTTCTGATAAAATAGTTGCTCATATGTGTAGGATGTCTGTTGATGTTCAATTAAGTTTCGGAATCTTTCCTCTACGGTAAAGGTGCACGAAATATGATAATCTGGGCTAAGACAGAAACAAAGAATATTTAACTTAACACCTTTCCATTTTAACATCTATTATGCATGGATTACTGAAATGTACTACGGCATCTGCTGAATTGTCAGGGTAGATGGTTACCTATAGCAACCTTTCACTAAATTGAGCTGGTCTATTATGCTTTTATTTCAGTAGCTATTGACACTGGAGCCATCACTGTAGAAAGTTGCGATTTTGAGGGACACACCGTGTGAAGGAGAAAGCGGACGAACTCTTCCGGAATATTCGCACAATCAACGTTAGGTACATCAAGGTGATGAACACCATTGTAAGGGTGAAAGAATCATTTAAAGGTCTTTAAAAATTTAAAGCAAAACGAGCTGGACGTGCCTAACGGATCTCCAATTATACGATTCTAATGGAGCATCAATTCCAGAAAAATATTAGCATTACCTCAGACAGAGAGCTTGCAGAATTTTTAGCACACCGAGCAAGACGCTTAGCGGCATTTTACGGAGGATCAATACCTATGACAAAATAAGAGACCCACTGATTTGTATTCTACCCCTTCAGGCTCCATGTTAAATGCTTACGAATGTAACATATATTCGCTTTTGTGGGTAATGGAAATAGTGTGGCTGTGAAATCGATGGCTGAATTTTGTAGTTGACTTCCATATTTAATAATATACATATGTAAGTGTTACTTGTCGACATTTGTTTATTATACTTTCCCTTAAACATTGGTTTTCCAGGGAGCAATCGCTACGGTTGGGATATTTAAACGATTATAAGGGCTTTCAGTTAGAAAAGTTTCTATTTATTTTCTAATTGAAATATTCAGAAATTATATTCCACCTCGACAAATGGAGATAATATGACTCATTTGTTTTTTCTTCTTCTTGGCTAGCTATATATGTTTCATTTGTGGTGATCCTAGATTGGTTTTATATACGCATAATCCGGACCTACCATTTCCTTCGGAGGTTAGCAATTCCTTCCATACGACACTCACAGAGACACACAATCATATATACATGCATGCATGCATGCATATATTCATACATACAAACGTAACCGAGTATTTAATGAAAAACTCTGGAGTCGTTCCCTGTACATCTATATGTTTATCATTTATTGCATTTATATTGTTATTTATGCGCCCTTTTCAAGCCCAGCCAGGCTCATGGGCCCGGTTTCCCGGATTCAGTGGAGTGTGCGTTCCCCCCAGCAGGACGGGACGGAAGTCCATGGCAACGTTACTCAAGAAACAGGAAAAGAGAGTTAGAGAAAGATGGGACAAAAGAGTACAACAGGGATCGCCAGCACCCCCTGCCGGAATCTCGTGGAGCTTTACGTGTTCTCGCTCAGTAAACACACACGCCTGATCTGGAAATCGAAACCGCGGTCCTCCGACAGCTAGTCCGCTGGCCTAAACACTGGGCCATTGTGCCTCCACATTGTATTTATAAGAGAATGATTTTTTACGTGGGAAGTTCTGAGCCATATATAGTCCAGGCCTCTTTCTTAATCTCTAAGCATTGCACGAATCTGCTTTGAGTCTCGTAGGTTGCCCAACTTTCATTTGTCATTTTGTATATGCACACTCCCACTTGTCCTCATTATTTCTGGAGTATCAGCAGCACAAGTTGCTTCAACTACTATATAAATGAAACATAAATTAGACAATCACGTTTCTTCATGAATTAATTTGCATATTTGTGATTTTGTAGGTTATTCTTTACGTACAAAAATATGTTGAAGCTTAATTTATAACTGCTTAGTACAGCAGGTGACTTACATCATTGATTGCATTGGGAAATAAGTCGTTACTGAAAATCTGCTACCATACAATGAGAAACTACAGCAGGTCAAACATTTGGTTATTTTTTAATTCCAGCTTTCGCACAAAATATTATGTTTCCTCATTCTTAATAAATCTAGTTTTTGTTTGTTTCATTTTTTTCATATTTAATTTTGTTCTATTTCTTTTGATTTACGCTGTGGCTTCCATAAAATATTTATTTTAATAACGCTCCGTCAATAGGAAAAATATGGAAATTGGGCTAGGCTTTCATAAACAAGCCTGTGTTATATAGAAGCTGTCGTATGTTATTCATTGGCGAGTAAAGCCTGGTACTGTTTCTCAGAGGAGCAAAACAGAAACTAGTTTCCATCGAGTGAATCGATAAAAACTTTCTTTTTTTTATATGTGCATTACTTGCATAGAATCAATGCTTACAACCATATTAGTTGAGACTTATACTTTCTAAGTCTATTTTGTGTTGTGCATCAGTGTATATGTACCTAGACACACAGACACATACTCACACAGAAACATGCATGCATACTCAAACTCATATAGACACACATGAACGCACATGTATTTGTTTGGTGTCGGTAGTCGGAACAAAACTTACTAAATAATAGTAGCGATTATAATACTCATATTTCTTCACTTCGGACTCTTGCATGCCATAAATGTAGGAAGAGCCTAAGAGTTCAGAGGCGAAATAGCAAAGTAGTAGCAGATTCACTTGACAAATATGAATTCATAGCTACTCGCAAAAAACACACTGACACACTGGCACACTTTTCTATGAGTACGTAACATACGTACGTGGGTAAATATGTAAGTATGTATTTATGCAAGTATGTATGTATGTATGTATGTATGTATGTATGTATGTATCTATCTATCTATCTATCTATCTATCTATCTATCTATCTATCTATCTATCTATCTAAATATATATATATATTATATATATTAAATTTGAGATAAAAACACTATTAGGCAAATCAAACAGTGAAAATCAGAAGCCAATACATAGAAATAAAATTAATTAAAAAAATATAAAATATAAAATATAAAAAATATAAAATTCCAAATTAAAATATTTAATTAAATTAAAAATTAAAAATATTTAAATAATTTAAACTTATAAATTTTAATATATATATATATTTATTATTATTATTATTTTATTTTTTTATTTATTTATTTTATCTTATTATTTTTTTAAAAATTTAATTTTTTTTAAATTTAAATTATATAACTATCAAAAAGTATTAAATGTTTAATATAAGATAAGAGTATATATATATATATATATATATATTATATATATATATATATATATATATATATATATATATATATATATATACAGAAACATACACTAAGAGAGATACACGGTGTTGTTCATGATTAAGCAGGCATGGTTTTTATTGTTTTAACTGTTATGGTGATGTGACTGCAGACATGCTAGAGCACCGCCTTTAGTGGAGGAAATCGACCCAACGGTTTATTCCTTGTAAGCCTAGTACTTATTCTATCGGCGTATTTTACTAAAGAGCTAAGTTAGGGAGACGTAGATACAGAAAAGTCGATTGTCAAGCGATAATGCACGCACACACACACACAGACACTCACACGCACACAGACAGACACACATAAACATATAATTAGAAAAATATAATGAACGTGAATAAACAGGAGATACTGCTATTGCAGCTACCATACGCATTCCCACACACACTTAACAAACATAGACACACATAGGGATATACACATGCGCAAATAAATACACATACAACAGGGACACAAAATGACAGATCGTTAGGAAGGAGAGACATAAAAGAGAAAGACGAAAGCAGAGGGCCACTGAGGTGAGAGATGTGTGGCGAAAGAAATCTGGCTGAAATATGATTAACATGAAATAAAGCTGATGTTAAGGAGTAATGAATAAAGAGAGCGCGTGTGTGTGTGTGTGTTTTCATTGGCTAAATTGGCAGCATGACCATCCCCAAATACAACAATATATATATATATATATATATATATATATATATATATATATACAACCACAAAATTAATATAAACACCACTTAACAATTATAAATATCACTAAATGTGACTGAGTGTTAAAAATTAGAGACACACCAATCTAATGCTGTAGTTAACGCACATTAGAGCGGTTTAGCTCTTATGTCTAGCAATGTATGTAATTCTTAACACCTTTGTCCCATTTAGTGACATTTATAGTGGCCCTTTTTGGCAAAACATCGCAAACTGCTGTTTATATCAATTTTATATACGCAAATTATTGAATCGCTAAATCATCAAAAAATATTGGAAGAAGAAAACATAAATACTAATGCCGAAGCCGGTCCAGAAAGAGCCGAAGTCGAGCTCACTTAACTGAAGAGGCAACGGAAACTGCCGAAATTGACACGTCAGTATTACGTTTTCTCTTTCGGCACTTTTCGGTGATTATGGTCCCCGTAGTGTACATGTTTTCATTCATGTGTGTTAACTACGGCATTAGAACCGTCTAGCTTTTATTTCTCGCAATGTAGGTGTTTCCTTACGCCCTAGTCGAATTTAGTAATACATACACACATGCACACACATATATCATATATATAATCGGTGTCATAAGTGAGAATGTGAAATTAGTATTGCTTGGAGTAGTGACTCTTGGAATATACATAAATCTATAATGAATGGCATATACGTGTTTGATTGAAAATCACCATTTACTATGCTTCGACTTTTCAACCCCTTTTTCAAATATATTATTTAAGTGTGCTTCGAGAACCACTACTCCAAAAGATCAGTACTTTTGTCTGCAATGTTAGTGAGTAGGTTTACTTGCGGGCATGTCTACATATATATTTACACATGTTACTTTCACCTTTCTCAGAGAATGTTAAACAAATAATCTGCCCTCGTACAATTCTAACACTTTCACCTACACTTCATTCAAATAACGATTGCTACTAATATTGCATATATCTGTGAAGCTTTGGATGTCGTCCAAAATCTAATTGCTCAGTAGTAGGACTACTTTTCTCTTTGACCAATAGTCATTATTTTCACTTTGCATGTTTGCCAAAATTCTAGAGGCTACAATACAATATAAATAAATGTAGCTTTATTAAAAATATATGTCGATTATTTGTGTGCTACAGTCTGAAGGTTTATCGGTCATTGTGTTTATTCTTTTGTTTGTTTGTTTCCTCTTATCCTACTTACATTTTGTACAAGTGGAAATTTGCGACTAAAAGATACGTATTTATTGCCATTTAATATTGCATTTTATTTGCTGGAGGTTAAACTCGAAATTTGTTGAACTCAATAAAAAACATTGTTTCACAATCCAAAAGGCATAGATTAAAACAAATAATTTCATGAATGAAAACCTCTCTGATAATAATCTATATTTTTTTATGATGTTCAATGTTTCTGTATTTATTCATTGTTTCTTCCTATGTTTAACATTTATCCATGCAATTAACAATCACTCTGTAATTTATTCGTTGTTTTATCGCGAATTATATAGTATTGTATTGAAGATGTGACTTTTCTGTTGTACTGTATATTATGCTTATTGTTGCGGTTGCCATATTTTATTATCATGTCACACAATCTGTCTTTACCAATGTTATATATATTAGGAGTCTAAATGTCTCACGGCGTTTGACTTTTCTGCAAATCTATGTTTAATTATTCTACAGCGTTTGAGAAACAAAATTCTTTCCGAGATAAATAGATATATCTTTGAACTAGATTCATTACGTTGTTTATTATCAGTGATAGCTCAATAACCGGGCACGACAAGTGATGAGCAAGCATTTACTTCTATGGAATAGTTTTCTCTTTGTTTGATAGATATTTTCAACCCATCATGATTTTTTTCAGGTAAAGATGCCTACAGTACAAAGCTACATTAAGCCAATGTCACAACAATATGGATTATATTATATCAGGACTTAGATTGTCTTAAACTTACAATGGGTAGTTTACATTCAGATCTCAGTTTTCATGGGAAAATATAAATCCTTAAAATAGGAGTTTGCGAAGCCCTTTCGAAAGACATCCATGTAAACACTACAACGTTCAAGAGGAAATCATATGTAAATCCATCGGATGGCTTCATTTATGTAAACTCTATCTTGCTACTTCAAGATGCTGTCATAGATACATTGGAGACTTTATAAAGGGACATATAAATATGAATATATCCCTGATCATGTACATTATAAGGCACGTAAATATTTTCCTCTCGATAGTGCAATCGTCTCTGACGTTGATGTGTCGATTTACATTGGAAAAGTTATTCAAGACTCGTTCAAAGAAGGCAAATGTGAAGTAAACCATTTGAATGGAACCCAGCAATCACCGAATATCACTATAATCAAAGACTTATAATGTATTTCGGAACAGAATGTGATCAATAGCTCCTCTCCCTCATCGTTGAGGAAAGAGCTGAAGCAGGATGTTTTTGATGAGTGACCCAATAGTCCATTAAAAAATATTCACAGCATGTACGGGTCAGTTCCTTCACATATTAAACTGTGATTGATGCAAAAGGGAAGCATGTCAATAATATCAAATAATCACATCTTTATTGTCATAAGACTTGAAATTTGGGTGGATGTGGTTAGTCGTCTGCATCAATCCGTGTCATGGAACGATTCTT
>NC_043002.1:16010771-16013271 GCF_006345805.1 Octopus sinensis
ATTTAAAGTTTTGGTATTATAGTTTCTGTGTGTTTTTCTTTAACACAAAGACCTTCAAAAGTAATAAACGTATGATGATACATCATTGGATTTAGTGATTAAGATATTTCATTTCCATTATCAATAATTCAATATAATAACGCATTGTCGATCCTCGATCGTGATATACTTCATCAATTAGGCCTCTAAGATAATTAAGAATGGTATACATCCCACAACGTACAATCACTTTCTAAAATCAAACATGAATTTACATATTAACAGAGCAATTTACGTTTGCATGTTATTGCGAAAAATATATTAATACATGAGTTGAACTGGTTCCAAGTTGACCCCATCTTGCTGCCACGTTTCCTAGTTGAAATAATTTCTGTTTAACATACATAGTTAATGGCATTTACAAAGGAATGAAGACCACGCTGCACTTTCCTTCTTTTCTTAAATCCTATTGATGTACTGTTCAGGGAATGTTTCTATTTCCCTTGGCGTTCAACTCATTTCAGGTAAAAGTTTAGCGAATACAAATATATATATATAAATTCAGCAAAATTTAGATTCAAATGAATATGGTTCTGAAGTTAGATGCACCAGAATTTTGTATGGTGTTATCCATATAAATCCATGGGTTGATTATAATCAAAATAATATTGTTGCTTATTTTGATTATATATATATATATATTATATATATATATATAATATATATATATATATTATATATATATATATATATATACGTCATATTCCTTGATCCAAATCATTCACAAGAATTTGAATTGTTGGCCTCAGGGTATATTAGAAAACACTTGTTCATGGGGGCATGCAGTATGACTGAATCGCAGCCATGTCGTAGGGAAACAAGCTCTTTGCCAGACAGACACACCGATATATATATATTATATATATATACTTAAAAATGCTTTTGGGTAAAAAAAAAGCGTCTAATTCAAATGGTTGGTTTTGAGAAATCTATATACTTTCCTATTGATACTCAGCTTTGGATGAGTGATTGCTTATGGTTGAAAGAGCTGTAGCCTAATGAAAGACTTTTTCTTATTGGAAAAGTAAAAGATAAAGAAGAAATAGAAAGGAAAAGAAAAATGAAATGAAAATAAAAAGAACAGGATTACTCAGAGAGCTCAAATCTTCGCCAAGGCAACTCCATCGTCCTCTCAACGATTACCCAGAGATGATTTATAAGATTAGAATATCTGAAATAAACTCGAATGCTCTCACAAACTAGAATACTAGAAATCGACCCGACCGCTCTCAAAAAAGTTAAGTAGAAAAAAAAAACCGGAAAATTTATCTGGAATCCTTTTCCGGTACTGAAAATGTCATCAGTTTGTGCCAGTCACGTGGACAAATATTCCTGAAAGATTCATCCCAATTTATCCAGCGGTTCTTGACATATATTTTCTATGGACTAACAGACACACAAACAAACGACTTAAAAGAATAAATCCGCCTTTGCTAAGGTGGGGAGTAATACCATGACAGAGAATATGACGGGCGAAATGCTTAGCGATATTTCGTCTGAATTTGCGATCTGAGTTCAAATTCCAGTGGGGTCGATTTTGCCTTTCATCGTTTCGGGGTCGATAAATTAGATGCGAATGGCGTACTAGCGTTGATCTACTCGACTAACACACTCCCACAAAATTTCGTAGAAAATATTTATTATTAGTGAGCAAATATAGACCAACTATGAAAATGTAAGGAATTCAAAAAGAGGCGATTCGAAAGAGGTAAAACTTTAAAAAAAATAAAATAAAATTTAGGAAGAAAATTAAAATTTGCATTTAGATGAAAAGGAAATTATTTATCAAATAGAGAAGAGAGTATATAATGGAATTATTCGATGAAAACTTTTAACGACGAGGAGAAATGTTAAATATTTTCAGAGCGGATTTTTTTTCGAAGTGCAGCTGCAATCTGCGTTTAAGCAAAAATCTTCCCCTCCTGTTTGAAGACTCACAAGCATCAAATGAAATACGTATCTAAATAATGAATTATTGCAAGCATGCCTAACCACTGAAGTGGTTTGATTTCTCCATTGACTGTAATATTATAGCGCAATTAGTGCTTTAACTACGCTCAACTTATTATAATATGGTAATTCTTTTACTTCAAATGATCGAGATGTACTCTCCATAATATTTAACCATTTCGCACTTGCGTGTTTCACAAGTTTTCAGTTAAATGCCGGTTGGTAAATTTTATCTACAAATACTATATTCAATTTCTTTTTTGTATATAGCTATTAATGTATTTTGGTTTAGTTACGAAAGCCCATGTTATTCATCAATGAACAGATCAATTCCGATTGAAGCATTGCCGACCAAGCAGTTTTCGGAGCGAAAACGTGTTTTTAACATGCAAATATCTTTACGAAATTTCCTCTGAGAAAAAATATTATAACTATTACCATTTCACTTTTCTAATGATATTTTATGCGTTACACGACTATTATTTTACTCTCAGGTTGTTTTTAAAGGCAT
>NC_043002.1:16018271-16029044 GCF_006345805.1 Octopus sinensis
TAATAATAATAATAATAATAATAATAATAATAATAATAATAACAACTAAAGTTCCGCGAGGCTCAGGCAGGGGTTGGTGATCTTTGTATTGTGCTTGATATTTATTTCTTTACTACCCACAAGGTTTCAAATTCACGGGAGTAAACTGCATGTTCATAATGTGCAAGCGATTGTATACTTACTTATCTGCATGTCCGTCTAAACGTACTGAGAAAAGGTTTCCTTTACTTAATATCAGCCGCGTTTGTTGCAGTAGGATAATCGTATGTATAAGCTTTAAACATTGATTGATTGACAGTCCGCACTATACGAACTTTGGCTACTATAATATTTAATGTGCGATTACTGACTAGAATTATTCATTGCAGTTATCTGATAGATATCTAATAATACAATATCCGGTTTTATGGAAAAAATTGGTAGCTTTCATCTTCAAAGTCAGTACAAAACCAGACATTTTTTCCAAGTCTTTAAGTAAGCCCAGATGCCTACGTGGTAATATTTGTGAAATAACATATTCTTGGCTCCAGACTAGCTGTAATTTAGCAGACCTATAGCTGTACTAGTTTGGACCGTCCTGCATTTTAGCTACATTTGCATGAACTGTACGTCTGCTAGCTTTTATTCTGCGATGTTATAAGCTTCAGAAAGAAAAGTTTGTGATTTATGTATAGCGGGCGATTATTTAGAAAGATCGGCAATAGCCCGAGGAAATAAATATATTTTTCCGAGTTATGTGGTGACTGCAACTATTAGACATTAGCTATTCGACAGAGATTTAGCGCTGGCGTACGAGCAGTAAGGTATCGGTTATACGAAAACAAAAATAAATATTTTATTATGTTTGCCAGACAGGAACTACATATTTTTCTATGATTTCTGTGAATGTTTTCTTGCCATTCAAGTGTTCTGAAACAATATATAAACTCATATTATTTAGCTAGAGGACAGAAAATCGAGTCGTCAAAAAAGTATTGTTTTATTTTACATCCTGTTTATAAAGTTGAAGATACTAGGCATCAACAAAAGCATCCAGGTCACAAGAATCATCAATTATTTTGTTAGAAACTTTAAAAAGATTGAGCGAAACACCGAAGTGAAAATTAAAAAAATATATATCAAATTTCACACACAAAATGATCTGTTATTTCAATTAGAACTTGAAATATCAAATAACTTAAATGGAAATGTTGTTATTTCAACTTATCACTCGATTATAGCTGGCAGTATTTGTTCTCATCTATAATTATATTACTGTTTTAAATTTGGTTTTTGCATGTTTAAACGGCTCTCTGTTAAACAAAATATATAAAACCTTTTTATATACGATAGAAATAAAATCCTATAATTACTACAACATTTATACGATTCAATATAAAATTCCAGCATTGATATTGATTTCGGTGATTCGAAGGCCTTTAAAGTAATTTAAAAACAATTCGTTCGTATTTACATAGTTATTGATCTAAAATTTTTAATTCAATTTCAGAATTAGGGGAAAAGATATACAGTACATGTACTTTACAATTTTCTAATAACCGTACTTAAGTGTATAACATATATTCCTATCTACGGATAGCGGCCATTATATTTCTAACACAGTACAAGATTAAGCTACACTCAGTAGAAATTGGCGAATATATCCAGGGCCTGGTACAGCAATAGTCTAGGGTTCAAAGACCCACAGTCCTTCAATGCCCTGCTCAAAAAAAAAAAAAAAAGAAAACTGCATCAGGTGGAAGACATTAGGGGGACGTCTTCAAAAAAGAACCAGATATCCTCCTCTCTACAATAACAGATGAACTAACAGCCTGACATGAGCTACAGACGAGGGCAGCGGAACCAAACACTCTTATGAACAAAATGGGCCAACAGCCGGGTGATGTGAAACACTCCAGACTGAGGAAATCAGAAAGACCTCGGTGTGGTGCTCCAGTATGAACGCAGTCACATAGCTGAAATGAGTAAAAGAGTAACAGTGTATACATGCAGTTATATATATATGTAAAGTTTCATTTCATTTACAAGGATCAATTCAGCGACATAAAATTTTTAACAGTAGACACACACAAGTACACACACACACACACACACACACACACACACACACACACCACACACACACACATACACACACTCACACACACACACGTTTTTATTTTTGAACAAATCAATTACGCTCTGCCAACATATGAATATATGCTGAAATGACGCTCCATCAAACCTATAACGTCTAGCACGGATTCAGCTCGCATATATATATATATATATATATATATATACACTTTTACTCTTTTACTTGTTTCAGTCATTTGACTGTGGCCATGCTGGAGCAACACCTTTAGTCGAGCAAATCGACCCCAGGACTTATTCTTTGTAAACCCAGTACTTATTCTATATGTCTCCTTTTGCCGAACCGCTAAGTGACGGGGACGTAAACACACCAGCATCGGTTGTCAAGCGATGGTGGGGGGACAAATACAGACACACAAACATATACACAAACATAGATATATATATACATATATACGATAGGCTTATTTCAGTTTCCGTCTACCAAATCCACTCACAAGGCATTGGTCGGCCTGAGGTTATTGCAGAAGACACTTGCCCAATATGTCATGCAGTGGGACTGAACCCGGAACCATGTGGTTGATATATATATATAATACAAATATGTATATATATGTATGCATGCATGTGTGTGTATGTGTGTGTGTATAGTAATATGTTTGTTTATTATATAGGAAGCACTGTGAATTGCTCATGTAAAAACCCGGGATGTCCGATATATATATTCTATCTAAAAGAATTCTAGGTTCAACAATTTAGACAAACATATACTCAGTCATAAATATATGTATGCAAATTATTAAAATATATTTAATGTATCATTCATTCAAATATTCATGTCTTTATAGAGGTTAAAAACAAGGACAAAGGAATTAAGTCTATTAAATCGGCCCCAGTGCGTAACTGGTACTTATTTAATCGACCCCGAAAGGACGAAAGGCAAAGTCGACCTCGGTGGAATTTGAACTCAGAACGTAAACGACAGACGAAATACCGCCAAGAAATTCTCCCGGTGTGCTAACGATTCTGTGTGGTAAGTAGCTTGCTTACCAACCACATGGTCCCGGGTTCAGTCCCACTGCGTGGCACATTGGGCAAGTGTCTTCTACTATAGCCTCTGCCGACCGAAGCCTTGTGAGTGAATTTGGTAGACGGAAACTGAAAGAAGCCTGTCGTATATATGTATATATATATATATATATATATATATATATATATATATATATATATATATATGTATGTGTGTATCTGTGTTTGTCCCCCCAACATCGCTTGACAACTGATGCTGGTGTGTTTACGTCCCCGTAACTTAGCGGTTCGGCAAAAGAGGCCGATAGAATAAGTACTAGGCTTCAAAAGAATAAGTCCTGGGGTCGATTTGCCCGACTAAAAAGGCGGTGCCCCAGCATGGCCGCAGTCAAATGACTGAAACAAGTAAAAGAGTAAAAGAGTAAAGAGTAAATATTGTGTTTAAAATAGAGAATAGGGTAACCAGCTTCTTGGATGTCACATTTACCCATAATACTAATATTCCAATCCATACAGAAGTAAGAAGCAAACCCTTCAGTACTTAAATATTCTCTCTAATCATCCTAGATCAGCCCTTTGCTGTATGTGAAATCTGAGAGATACACCTATATTGCTTAGCATCTCTTCTGCTTCCTGCTTTATAAATGGGGTATATTATTCTCTTCTTCATTTTACATGATAGATTACCACTTCAAGGAATTCTGAAAAAGGAGTTGCAATGACTTGGCACACCCACACTCACACACAACAACACATACACGCAAGCACACACACACATGTGTATATTTGTATATATATTCATCATTGTTTCTATGTCAATTGATACCAGTTTACATCAAATTAATGATTAATTTACAATTATATTTGTGGAGTAATTATATATAGGCGTAGGAGTGACTGTGTGGTAAGTAGCTTGTTTACCAACTACATGGTTCCGGGTTCAGTCCCACTGCGTGGCACCTTGGGCAAGTGTCTTCTACTATAGCCTCGGGCCGACCAAAGCCTTGTGAGTGGATTTGGTAGACGGGAACTGAAAGAAGCCTGTCGAATATATGTATATATATATATATATATATATATGTGTGTGTGTGTGTGTGTGTCTGTGTGTGTTTGTGTGTTTGTCCCCCTAGCATTGCTTGACAACCGATGCTGGTGTATTTATGTCCCCGTTACTTAGCGGTTCGGCAAAAGAGACCGATAGAATAAGTACTGGGCTTACAAAGAATAAGTCCCGGGGTCGAGTTGCTCGATTAAAGGCGGTGCTCCAGCAAGGCCGCAGTCAAATGACTGAAACAAGTAAAAGAGTAAAGAGTAAAAGAGTATATGATTTTTACCAATTATAGTATCGATGGTGTATACGATGTCTCGACCTCTATATGCTATCATCCGGACATGCAATGAAGTGATAGAAAACCAAACGTTACACAAGACGTAAATGAAACGATGGAATGTTAAGAATTTTATCCAGATGCAATTCAGGGAGGCTATAATTATAAGCTTGGAATTTGGGAAATGAGACAAATAAACTCTTAATCTATATACACACAGTGCAACAATCCCTATGTACTGCATTATATACAATCATACGCAATTGTAGCTTCGGTGATTACCCCACAATATATTACATAATGATTGCAATACTCTTTTACTCTTTTACTTGTTTCAGTCATTTGACTGTGGCCATGCTGGAGCACCGCCTTTAATCGAGCAACTCCACCCCGGGACTTATTCCTTGTAAGCCCAGAACTTATTCTATCGGTCTCTTTTGCCGAACCGCTAAGTGACGGGGACATAAACACACCAGCATCGGTTGTCAAGCACTGCTAGACACACAGACACACAAACATACACGCACACACACACACACACACACATATATATATATATATATACGACGGGCTTCTTTCAGTTTCCGTCTACCAAATCCACTCACAATGCTTTGGTCGGGCCGAGGCTATAGTAGAAGACACTTGCCCAAGGTCCCACGCAGTGGGACTGAATCCGGAACCATGTGGTTGGTAAACAAGCTACTTACCACACAGCCACTCCTGCGCCTGTATATCTTAGAAAAATAAGCAGCTAAAATATATACTTATCGATTAACTTCGTACAAGTTATAATATGGTCGAAGTTTTTTCACAAAGTAGTATCTCAAATTAGGAATTGTTGAGACTAAGGACTACTTTATTCCTTCGTTCGGAACCTCATCAGTCTTGTTCTCGTAAACAGCACCGTTATCATTATCATCCTCTTCGTTGGTAGCATCATCATCGTCGTCGTCACCATCATCATCAACATCATCATCAGCATCATCGCAAATCATCATCAGCATCATCACCGTTATCATCATCATCAGCAGCAGCATCATCATCACCATCATCATCCTCATCATCATCAGCAGCAGAATCATCATCACCATAATCATACTCATCATCATCATCACCATCATCATCCTCATCATCATCACCATCATCACCATCATCACCCCTTCATCACCATCATCACCAACATCATCATCATCATCATCATCATCATCATCATCATCATCACAATACCCATCATCCTCGTCGGCATCTCTTCTTTTTTCTTATTAGGTTTTATTATCTGCCGGCACGTCATCAATGTCTTCGCGTTCGCAGCCATCGTTGCTATCGCCGCTGGCGCCCCACCCCACCCCCAGCAATCGCCACCCTCAACGCCACCCCTAATGTCACCGATGTAACCTTCGTCGTTTTTGTCATCGCCGCCGCCGTCCTCCTTCCTTTTCTTTTGCTCCTTCTCATTCTCCCCATCATCATTCCTGCCACAATCTTATTCATCATGACCTAGTCTATTTCTTTTGCACATATAACCACACACCAACCCGTACGCCTACCCAAATACATATATATGTACACCCTCATATACACACTTGCGAATAACACAAACGTCTGTATTATGTTTTACACATCTTCCCCACCCATTTTTGTTTTTCATTCATTTAGAAAGATTTTCGGGAAAATAAAAGAATTCCTTTTCATGAAATCTTTACACTTCCAGCAGTAAATTAAATCAAATCCAATTCGTTTATTTCTTTGTTAAATAATTCGAAAAAGAACCAACTTTTTTTATGTCTATTTTTGTTGATTCGTGTTATTTTTATCTCTCAGTCTTTTTCATACAATGTCAAAGTGTAGTTAGAAGATGGACAAAGAACCATTCATTGAATATATTTAGTTTTCAGAACATTCTGAACGTGTTGCGAATCTCTTTGATTGAACAAAATATCAAAAAAAATAAATAAATAAAACTCACTCCCTATCTCGTTTATTCCATCTAATTTTCACCTGCTAACTATCGCTCTCCTGTTACTCTCCATTTCCAATCGTAATGATTATAAGAATAGTTGCAATAATAATAATAACAATAATGATAATAATAATAATAATAATAATAATAATGATAATAATAATAATGATGATAATAATAATAATAATAATAATAATAATAATAATAATAATAATAATAATAATAATAATAATAATAATAATGATAATAATAATAATATTAATAATAATAATAATAATAATAATTCATTAGTTATCAGTATGCTAGAATAAAGATATTTCGAATGCTTTCATCTCTCCTACTTCTCAGTTTCTTCCTTTCGTTTTTTTCTTCTCTGTTTATTCTACCTCTTAATTTCTTTATCTCTGTACCAATTTATTAGTGTATCTATCTGTACAACTGTCTATCTGACTCTCACGCTCAGTGAAACTTTATGTGACAATGGATTATTCTCATTATCTAATTATTAGTCACTCCAACGCACACATCCATTCTTACACCCATACACATACATGTGCCCTATCCAACATACACACAACACACTGACTGACAGCAACATCGATTATGTTAAAGAATATAACTTCATTAGTCCACAAGAAAATCTAATGAATTCGTTATCAGAATTCCGGTCAAGGGTCTCTGATTTAATTTTTGTGCCGTCATTAAAATTCTGCTGAATATATATTTTTTTCAATTTCGTTTTTATATATTAATTATCAACTTATTTAGTGAAATAACTTCGTATGTGATGAGCAACCAGCTTACTGAGTGCTCTATTATCAATATTTTATTTCCAACTACGTTAGTAGAATTCTATGTAAGATTTGATGAATATATTGGCTGAAGTGCTGTTAGAAAAACAGACATTGTAGCGATCCAAGTAGCAATGTTCTTATAAAGATATTCATTTACTGACGAATCTTCATTGATTAAACAGATGTATGTTCAAAAAACGATCACCCAAATATATTATAACTGATACACATTGCAGGAAGATTATAATTTGAGCGCCAAACTGATATCTTATCAAACTTGTGCAATGATCAGATGGTGACCTCTTGTAAACTCATGGTAACGTTCTTGGTTTCGTTGGTGATGAATACACTTGCAAATTCGGCAGACGTACATCAATATTTCATATTACTTAACCTGAACTGAACAATAGATTTCCAGTTATAACAATTCTAAAAGTTTCCAAAGAGATTAAAATACATTGGTAAACATGACGTGTAAAATTTTAGCAACTATTGCAATGTTCAACGCATCACCGCGAAGGATGTAAACTTTTAAATAAAACATGGTTAGCTCAGAAGTGACTACACGCGTGTTAAATATGGAGTGGAGACTACAGTATTTAAAACAGAGTCTGGAAAACAGAAACATCCATCCAATTGCTGGATCTAATGTTATAGCTTGCAGATGTCTAAGAGTTATCCAATATTTTAGAATTCTTAGCTATGGATAAGCCAAAACTCTTCTTCATACGTCTGTAACTCTGCATATCTCGAAGATCATCAGATACAAGCAGCAACAGTGTTTCAACTCCAGACATGAATGGATAGTTCATTGGAGTTCACATTCATATAGTTTTGAAAGAAGAAATATAGTTGTATTGATGTTGATTCAATGTTGTTTGCTTGTATCAGTCTTTGTTGTTGTTTTACAATAGTTCAAGATTTTGTACCGAAAGTCATAGCGTTTATTGACAATACCTGACCTATAACTTAGATGGTTTATAAATATATTAATTATATAACTTCCTCGGTCATCTACAGTAATAAACACATTTTACAGCAAGAGTAATGTATGTCAAAATATTCATATATAACCATTTCACCTACTTGAGGTTATTAGAAGCGTTGCTGATACCAGATACACCGAATAAAAAGGAATCTACATTAAGCCTGTCATCAACAATAAATTTCTAGTAATTAGTGTCTTCATAAGATAAGATCAGATAACATACTACCTTGAAACAGGAATAAGAGATTTCGTAACATTATCTCTTTCCTAACGCCAAATCTTCCTTAAACTTTATGTTCGATGTTTCAAAATGAAATCACTGTAGTCTAAATCAATGTTTTCTATTAAATATTTACACAGACAGTTATTCAATATAAGGGACTGTAACCAGATTTACGATAGTAAACTAACTAAATTCCTATACGTAAATGTACACGCAGAAATATATTCATGTGCCTAGAACCAGTCCGATATTCGGGAAGTGATGAATAGTTAAGTTTAAACAAAGATACCTGAATAATATAATTAGGCTATATTACTTCCTTGAGAAATATAGTAATGGCAAATGCAAGACATGTACACATATGTTTGGAGTTTGAAAAATACGCATAGGACGCCAACATTTATTGTAACGCTTTTGTAATTCGAAGGCATTAAAATAATCGGCAAAATAATTACGGCATGCCTAATTGATGCCATACTCAAAATCTATGAGAAATATGTGACCGATCTAAATGTAATATAAGAGATTGATTTTAAAGTTTGCCGTTTTGAAAAATAAAAACAATTACAGTCCATGAACACACCGGCACTTGAGAATGCAACAATATGTTCCTATTTAAGAAGTTGAATCATACATTCTTTGTTTTTAATCTATATTAATCTACTGAGAGACATGGTTTCACTCCTGAGAATGTACTCTTTGATACCCTTTATATTTCCAAAACATGGTTCCATGCAACACTTAAATATTTATCAGAAACAAACTGACTATATTACGACTTTCAGTTTTCAATCATTTTCATAGGAATCTACTCATCACCACATTTAACAGTAAAGTATTTTCTGACATATGATATTTTCAATGAATTAATATTTCATAAATATATGTTTTCCTTTTAGTAGTCGCTGCTTCCAACGTCTTTAAGATTAATTTTTAAATCCATCACCTCTTACTGTATTAAAAGCTTCGTATTCCCATATTCTCATAACTTATGGAAAGATTCAACATGAAAATTATTACATGTGATGTGCTCAGTGTCTTGCAAATTTTTAATAACAAATAAGTACGTGAAGGTTTTGTATGGCCCAGTATTTTCTGAACGGGATCATATTGTCATCTCATGATTGTTTGGCTTATGATTAGTAAGAGATTATAAAGTAGGATATACAAACAATATCTCAAGCTACCATGTACTAAGAACACTATCATAGTATATCTATTTCATTATATGCTTAGTAAGGTAGGTATCGTCGTTGTTGTAATTCTGTAGTAAATAGATATATATATATATATATATATATATCTATATATATATATATATAATAATTATATATATATATATATATATATATATATATATGTATCTATGCTATGATCTGTGTATTACGTGAAGCAAACAGCAAAGCAATATGTAACGTATAGCTTATGTCTTACTTTGAATCTAAAATTACGGTAGAGCCGCTTTGACTTTCAACCTTCCATGGCCACTAAAAGAAACTCTAGATTTATACTGAGGCTTGTTTACAACGTGCATGTATTGTGTGTGAACTTGTAATAGATCAACGTATGTGTATCACCTTCTTTGTCCTTGTATGATATATATATATATATATATATATATATATATATACACAAATACACGCACGGACACACACACACACATATGTATATGTAAGCGCCTGTTTGGGGGATGGGGGTGTAATTGCGTTGTCTCTCCTCGTATGTCTTCTTACTGATTGCATTTAATAGACGCAAACCACAAATAGGCACAAAAATATTTGTATCAGAAACGATAAGAATGTCTGTGGTTTATCAGTTTCGCCACAAAGTTATAACTATTATTGTCCTCTACTAACAATTTAGAGAATTTATTTAAGACTGATTGTAAGATAGGAATCAACAATTATATTAGCAATGACAACAACAAAAGTAGCAGGAACGACATCGACGAAGAATTTCGATGAAATCATGAAAGGAAAATAGCAAAATAAAAGAACAACATAAAAACTACATGTATACAATAACTATAAAAGCTACATGTATATATGTATGAATGTATGTATGTATGTATCACTAGCAGTCCTCTGACCAAATACATTTCCTGACTAAATAACACACGATTGAATTTCCAATTACTTTTGTAGATCGAGGAAGCAAAACTAGAAAGAAAATAAAACATTTGATAAACTCTTTGGTTTGAAGCGTTCACAAGATGAACTTATCAATTTCAATCAACGAATCAAACATAAAATAGAAGTAAAAGAAATCACAGTCAAAAGAGAGAAGAATAAAGAAAAGAAAAAAACAGGAATAATAAACGAAATGTAAAGCTACATTAAGAAGTAATAGTAAAATGGTGACATTAGAATTGCATTTCT